>NC_077228.1:343674072-343954242 GCF_027887165.1 Monodelphis domestica | reverse complement strand
GGAAGGAAGGGAGGGAGGGAGGAAGGAAGGAAGGAAGGAAGGAAGGAAGGAAGGAAGGAAGAAGGAAGGAAGGAAGGAAGGAAGGAAGGAAGGAAGGAAGGAAGGAAGGAAGGAAGGAAGGAAGGAAGGAAGGAAGAAGGAAGGGAGGGAGGGAGGGAGGAAGGAAGGAAGGAAGGAAGGAAGGAAGGAAGGAAGGAAGGAAGGAAGGAAGGAAGGAAGGAAGGAAAGGAAGGAAGGAAGGAAGGAAGGAAGGAAGGAAGAAGGAAGGAAGGAAGGAAGGAAGGAAGGAAGGAAGGAAGGAAGGAAGGAAGGAAGGAAGGAAGGAAGGAAGGAAGGAAGGAAGGAAAAAAATAAGTGGTGAACACCTAACTCAGATAGCTTTTACCAACTCCCCTGGCTTTACTGCCTAGTTATTTTTTCTGAGCAAAAAAAAAAAATTAAATTAAAATATATATATATAGAGAGAGAGAGAGAGAGAGAGAACCTGCTGCTTTCTAGATGCCCCAAAGTGGAAAGGGCTTTGTTGTGAAAGAGGCACCTTTCAAGAAGAACCTAGATAACTATTTGTTAAGGGACTTGTAAAAGGGCCTGGTACTGGAGGGGAGCTTCAAACAGTGGAAAAACCATCAATTCCGTAGTCAGAGAAATAGGTTACATACCTTCCCTCTGATGCTTCCTCCTGGAACCTTGAACAAGTTGGGTAACCTCTCTAGGTCTGTTTCCTCATCTGTAAAATGAACGAGTTGGATTAATTGGCCTCTGAGGTACCTTTCAGCTCCAAAATTATGAACCATTAGTATTACTTGTAGGAGGCTGGTTGAGATGAAGTTCCACCTCATTATAAAATCTTACGGTTATTTGGAAAGATTAGGATCTTCTGAATTCAGTTAGTAAATTAATGCAACTAAAATGCCCAACAGTCTTATGCTAGTCTTATGCTAATTCATGTTCCCTACATTTCATTCCAGTGATGAAAAGAGCTGAATACAAGCTCTATGTTTTCTGGGAGTAAACCCCTTTAAAATACCTGGATGCAAGGCTCTTTCTACCAACATCCATTATTATTAATTTGGCAGGCTCCTTTCCCTTACTTTGCTAAGAACTTCTAAGTGCCATGCAAGACATCTGAGTCATGATTCCCCCTCCTCTGTAGCCATTACTTGAGATGAATGTGAGCTAATCAGTTCTATTTTGAAAAAGCATAATCAAGCCTCTCGGCCCGCCTAATGAATCTTTCAGAACCATGCTTACCACTTGCAGAGAGCTGGGCGAGACCCACACATTTACGTATTACATTGCATTTAATTTTCCTAAGATGCAAAGCTTATGAATGCATGGAGCTCGGTTCTGAAAAAGCCACACAAAATCATTCAATGCCTCCACTGAATGGCATGAATGTTTCAGCTAACCGTAGTATTTAGCTTAAGTTTGGGAAAGAACTGCCACTGTGGGTCCCCAAAGGCTGTCCAGGAAGTTGGAGCCCTGTTCGTGCAATCTTGGAGAATATACAATTTTTGCTCCTTCCATTAACATGATCTTTTTTTGTGATGTTCTTATTGTTAGGACTGCAAACAAGACCTCATTCAGTGGTTTCTGAAACCTTCAGGGATGTAGGCAGGTACCAGAATGGAGCTGCTCACTTGAAAGTCAGGTTTCACCCTGAATAGGGTAATAACCCAGTCTGTGCAACTTAACTGGAGCAAAGTGCCCAAGGTGACCCCTGCCCTGAAGTGATTATCCAGTGCCCTCAAGCTTTAATGAACTGGAACAGACAGTTTTCCATTTTTAATGTACACAACACATGACAGGCTGGCCTCCTGAGACTCCTAAGAAGCTGTCTATGCTTTCTTATGCTTGACAGCTGTCACTCTTATAGCATCTCAGATGTATTCCCCAAACCATCAGGGCACTGTGCAGTCTGCATTCATCCCAAGGTACCAGTCCTCTGAGAAACCACTTCTGAAGCTCATCTTTGGATGATAATACACTGAAGGGCAATGCCAACTAGACCCATGGTCAGCCTTAGGGCTGCCAAGGATACTTTGAAGGTTCAACTACCACAAATTCAAAAGATAAATACTTTCAGCTCCACCCTATCCCCCCAATGTAACCCTTGTTTCAGAGACCTTCCTGACACAAAGAGCCTGGGTACACTTTGAGGAATGTTTTCGGTCTCTAGGATTATGCCTTCTGTCCAAGAAACCTGGAACACTGCATACTGACTTTAACTCTCCACTTGCAAATATATAAATCACAAAAGAAATTTTTATTTAAAAAGGAAAAAAGAAAATACAGACCTTTGAAACTGTTAGTTTCAAAAATATATATTCATGTTTCCAGGGCTAGTTTCAAATATTAAGGAGTTTCTTCCTCCCAAGTCTAATTTGAACTGACTGCTATATTCCTCTTGTCTTCTCTTCTCATCTCCATTCCTATTCTTTCCTCTCCCTTCCTCCCCATTTCTAAGTCTCTATTTCTCTCTGAATACATCTGTCTCTATCATTCAATCAATATCATCAATATTTACTACTTCCTATGTGCCAGGCACTGTGTGCTAAGCATTCTCTCTCTCTCTCTCTCTCTCTCTCTCTCTCTCTCTCTCTCTCTCTCTCTCTCTCTCTCTCTCTGTCTTTTTCCCTTTCTCTGTCTTCTTTCTCCCTCCTATCTCTCTTCTTTCTCTCTCTATCTTTCTCTCTCCTCTCTTTTCTCTCTCTCTCTTCCCTCTCTTCCTCTCTCTCCCTTTTTTCTTTCTATCTCTTTCTTTCTCTTTCTCTGTCTGTCTCTTTCCCTTTCTCTTCTCTCTCTATCTTTCTGTCTCTCTCCTCTCTCTTCTTTCTCTCTCTCTCCCTGTCTCTCTCTGTCTCCGTCTCTCTCTCTCTCTTTTCCCTACTCCCTGTCTGTGTGTATATGTATGTCTCTCTATCTCTGCCTCTCTAACTCTGTCTCTATCTTTGTTTCTCTCTCTCTTTCGGTCTATCCCAATTCCTCATAGCTACATAGCATGGTCTAGAATTCTCCAGGCTTTTGATGCTAACTCTCCAGTATAAAATTAGTTCCTGGAACATAGTAGGTTCTTAATAAATCATTATTGTTGGATTGCTAGCTAACTGACCTTAAGAGACTTCTCTTCCCTTCCTGCCATCATTTATGGATGCTGGAACCAGTTTGATTGCTTAATTTTCAACTTTATATCTCAGCAAATGTTAAAAATCAGGGTTTGATATATTTTTTTCATGACTGTCTAGACTTAAGAAAGTGATATGAAAAATGTTAATATCACAGATTAAACTTAATGAGGAGATAAAGGTCACAGTCTTCCTACAGATATACAAAGTTTAATTCCATTTGTGGGGATCTGAGTAGTTCATTTACTTATGGATGCTAATGATTTTTAATGAACAGACTGAAAATCTCACTTGAAGCAATAAAAGACCCAAATTCTCTAATTTGCTAATCATTCTGTCTTTGGTCATTAGCTCTCTCAAATAGCCTAGGAAGAACTAAATTCACAAAATGCAAGCTCATCATAAGCATTCGATAATATTTGTTGACTGACTAAAGTCCTACCTAGAGAACAATATTACAAAATCATAGACCCACAGAAATGTTAGAGCCCAGGGGGACTCAGTGAGCATCTAGTCCAGACAAATCATTTTAGAGGAAAGGGGAATAAAGGGATTTGCCCAAGGTCACACAGCTGAGTCCAATTTCCTTTCTGATAAGGACTAAGTCCTAACAGGTCTACACAACATACACTTCAAACTGTAAATTGTTTTGACTCTATCAGGATTGCATAATGTTAGCCCTGCAAAACAACCCACAGCTCCTTTATTAATAGTCCTCGTGTTATAGAACTTGAACTTTAATAGAACATTCTACAAAGTCTGCCACTTCTATTAGTAACTGTTTGAATGACAGTTTTGTTTTAAAGCAGTTTCCCCCCAAGACACAAGTTGAGATAAATTAGACAGAATCATTAATCTTATAATTCTGTTTAGAGTAGGTACAGACAAAAAGCTCTAGGAAGAACAGCAGCAGCAGCAGCAACAAAACTTGTCATTTTAAAAATATTTTTTAATATTTAAAACACCATTTTTTAAAAAATAGGGTCGATTGGGGCAGCAAGGTAACTCAGTGGATGGAGAGCCAGGCTTAGACAGAGGAGATCCTGGGTTCAAATTTGGCCTCAGACACTTCCTAGCTGTGTAACCCTAGGCAAGGCATTTAACCCACTTTGTCCAGCCCTTACTGCTCTTCTGCCTTGGAACCAATACACAGTATTGATTCTAAAACAGAAGGTAAGGGTTTCCAAAAAAAAAAAAAATCTTAAATAGGGTCCATTATTCCAAATCACTCTGGGATATGCTGGTGAACCCAACTGTTCAGTTTTCAGTGTGAGCATTTACCCCTCTGATATCAGCAATCAACCAATTTGTTTTATTGATCATCTAAACTTAAGCAAGTATCAATAATGTAGATTAAGCTTAAAAATGTAGGCATACTTTTTGTTTATTTTCAGAGACCCAGGACGTTGAACACTTACTATCATAGACTTTCTCTGCAAACATAGCTCGAGCCTAGTCGGAGTGCATTAGAAGGCTGAGAATGACATTATTGTCAGACTGAAGGGGTAAGAGGGAGAATAGGATTATTGTAGCATTTTATAGCCCTTTAAGGTTTTCAGACGGCTTTCATTCATTATTACATTTGCATCTCCTGCCACCCCTGCCACCACCCCATGGCAGCTAAACCTAAACATTTCCACACCAAAATGGAGGGAAAGTATTGATAGACATTCTTATGGTCAGTAATAAATAAGTCTACAGAAATTCTTTTGAAATAAGCAGACATCACTTCACAGAGTAATACAAAGGTTGATCATAAGTACTCAGTATCAGATTTATTGAATGTACCCCAAGGTGGGTTAAAACCAGATGGAAACTGAATTAATAAAGATCCAAGAATGGAATGAAAAAGTCCTTCATGAGTGACATAACATGAGTCCAGCCAAAAATATGTTGACAAAGAAGCATCAAACAAATGGATGAATCATGCAGATTTATCGTTGGGATTGAAAGGGTTTAAGGTGGCAACTAAAGACGATATTGTTACTCTAAGAAACTACAGAATGGGGGAGCAGCTCAGTGGCTCAGTAGATTGAGAGCCAGAGTTAGAGATGGGAAGTCCCAAATGCTCATAATTTCCAAATTACATGGAACAAAGCTTTTCAAGGATAGTGGCCTGACCAAGGAGATCAAAATCAATAGGAATAGGATGTGATGCCTCTCATCTAGGAATGTGCCAGTAAATGTTTAACAACTCCCTGCTTTAGGGGGAAAATGTTTGCAGAACATACTTTTAGGCTTATTTTTAATTATTAACATTCTCCTCATTTTTTAAAACATTTCTTACAATTAACAAAACAATAAATCAAAGTAGGTACAGCTTAAGTCAAATGATTTGTAGCATTCCCCAATTTCTGTTATTAGTGCCTACAAATTTAACAAAATATTAGTGCTTACAAATTTAACAAACAGTTCTGGGGAGCCCACACTCCTGAAAACATCCCTATTGTGCAGCTTGCTATTGACTTTAAACAAGGGATGTTTTTGGTGAGCCAATAGAGAATAAGCCAATATTCTAATTCTTTGACTCAATTGTAAAAAGCTATTTATATATACATATACACATGTATATAAACATAACCACCTGTGCTTCAAAATAGAAATGACCATTTCAATAAGAATTCAATTGAAAAAACCAAATGTGATAACAGTAATAATAATGCCTTCTGATTACAAAACATTTTTAATTTTTTGAAACACTTTCACCTCTATGATGGCATTTTATTTTATCCTAACAATGCCTCTCTAGCTGACCAAAGACAAGTAAGGAAAGATAAAGATTTAAAATACAGAAATTCTGTAGCCAACATTAAATCCCTGAATAAATAAATATGTGGTGTTCAGTTTTTCAAGAAGTTACTCCTCCCTTAAAATATCAATTGTACCCAAGTATTCCCATTTTGCAAAGAAAGAAAATTATCTACATTACAAAATAATGAACAAAAAAGTAAAACTACTTCCACTACAAGACTATAAGCTTTTTGTAGGCAGGTATCCTGACTTATTTTATTTTGGAATTCTCAGTATAGTGCTTCCCACAAGGTAGTCATTTAATATGTTTAATTGGATCACATCATTATAGAGGAAGCTTAATTGATTGTCCTACTATCTTAGATCAGTCACTAAATTTCCAATAAATTGCAAATTATTTTCAATAATGATTATCACAAGTTGTCCATTAAAACAATAAACTTTGCAGGAAACAAAAAAGCATTTTCTTGATCCTCATGAAAACTGCATTTCAAAATTGGGATTTAAACCCTAACTGTGTGCAATAAAAATTAGTTATGCAGAAGCAAAGATTAACTATAATCAAAAATCATTTCTCATAATGTTGCATTGTGTAAAAATATAGCAAAAATGGGGAGCTAGGACTAGGTGATCCTTATCATTCCCTCTTAGTCTCTGATAGTATAATATACACATAGACCCGCCCACTTTCATCAATTCAGCAAAGCAGCAACTAGGGGTCTCTGCGAAACCAAAATAGACAGCAAAGATAGATTTCAGCATGGATCTCACAGGAAGATTGCTGGTGACAAGGTTTGATAGTGTTTGCCTTTATGTGCTCAGTGATGTGTATTAAGATTGGGAAATGAAATGGGTTTGAATCAAGGACACATATGATATCCAGTGGAATCGTGCATTGGGGCTAGGGGAGGGGTGGTGGGAGGGGGGGGAGGAAAAGAAAATGATCTTTGTTTCCAAGGAATATTGTTTGAAAATGACCAAATAAAATAATGTTTAAATTGGGGGGGGGGGGAATAAAAAAAAATCATACTTAAAAAAAAAAGATTGAGGAATTTAAAGTGACTATAACTTCTCATTTTTCTTTTTGGTGTCATCTGCTATTTCTCTAACCAGAGTCTAGAGTGGCACACATTTTGAGTTATGTTCAGGAGCATCTTTTATTTATCTTACCAATAACATTTTGATCATGCAGATGTATTCCAATTTAGTAACAACCCTCTAAAGAAATGAATTGCCTGAAAATAGTTAAGTAAAGTCCTAAAAGTTGTCAAATCTGGTCTTAGACACTTCCTAGCCTTGTGACCTTGGACAAGTCACTTAACTCCCACTGATTAATCATTACCACCTTATGCCTAGGAACCAATACATAGTGTTGAATCTCAGATGGAAGGTGTGTGTGTGTGTGTGTGTGTGTGTGTGTGAGAGAGAGAGAGAGAGAGAGAGAGAGAGAGAGAGAGAGAGAGAGAGAGAGAGAGAGAGAGAGATTGCAACAAATAAAAATGGATAATTTCCCTCAATTTGTCACTTACCAAGCATTAACAGAAAGGAAAGATGTGTGCTTTAACTTTTTCATTTGGTTTCCATTGCTGGGCACTGTTCTTGACTTGAATTTTGTGGTCTTTATATTTTGTTGTTCAGTCATTTCAATTGTGTCTGATTCTCCATGGCCCCATTTAGGGTTTTCTTGGCAAAGACACCAGCGTGGTTTGCCATTTCTTTCTCCAGCTCATTTTACTGATGAGGAAACAAAGGCAAGCAGGGTTAAGGGACTTGCCCATGATTGCACAGCTAATAAGTATCTAAGGCAGTATTTGAACTCTGGAAGATGTCTTCCTTACTTCATTCCTGACATGCTATCCAATGTGCCACTTAGCTGCCTTTGTCTTTATATGCATAGCTGTATATCCAAAGGCAGTTAATAAGAATAAAATAATTGTAAAAAGGCATTTAACACAGAAAAGGATATATGCAAGGGGTAAAATTAGGGGTTATTGACTGAATATATTATACTAGTGGGCGCCAGGGATTAATTCAATCCCAATAAAATACTCAAGTCAGTTTGGGATTTTTATGGTGGTTTAATTATAATAGAAGGAAGAAATTAAGAAGAAGAGAGAGAGAAAAAAGAGAATTTAAACTGTTCCAGCCTGGGCTGAGCCAGGCAGGAGTTCAGAGGCTTTGGCCAAGGGGCCTTCTCAATCTAGCTCAGCTACCAGCCATGAGGTCTCCTCCAACATGAGGGGTCTCCTAGGAGGCTAGCACTTTAGGAGGTAAAGGAAAAGAGTAATCAACCTAACCACTCACTAAGCACACTAAGAGCTTCTCCCAATCACCTCACTGGCAAACCACAAACACCAAACCCACCATGACTCCAAGCACACCTCCACGAGCTCCCAACTCAGCAAAAGCCCAACATCTCCACAAGAGAAAGCCGAGAAAGGAAGAGCCATGAAATATATAGACAGTTCTTTACATCACTTCCTGAGTCTCACATGTACCATTGGTAGCTTAAGCTGGACTTAGAACAGCCCAGGGGGTCTGTCAATTGTTTTTTATTTGACACTTGCTAGCACATGTTGGTCACAGGTCATCCTACTCACAGTTAATCCTTAAGTGGGGGTGTATACATTCCTTAGTTGCTAAATTTCTAAGACTAAGCAGGGTGGAGAAAATCTAAAATTCACATATAAATGTTTATTCCCTTCTCATTTAGTGTGCCATTCTTCAAGTTTTACTTCCTTTATTGTGCATCACTTCATGCAAGTCTTTTTTGTGTTCCTCTGAATTCCTCACTACCATCTTTATGCCATAATAATATTTCATTATATTCATCTACCAGACTTTATTTGACCATTCCCCAATCACAAGGTATACTATTTGTTCCAGATTCTGGCTACTACAAATGGTGTTGCCAAGAATATTTTGGTACATATAGGTCTTTTCTTGATATCATCAACTTCCTTGGTATACAATCCCAGAACTAGGATCTCTGGGTCAATGGGTATGAAAATTTTAGAAACTTCTCTTACACAATTCAAAGCTGTTTTCCAGAATGATTAGTTTCAGAGCTCCACTAGCAAGGAATATGTATGTATCTTCCATAAACACTCCAACATTCAATTTTTCCATCTTTTTAAATTTGATATGCATTTTAATTTTTAATTTCTCAATGCAAAGATCTGACTCCATCATTTTTCCTTGCTTACCATTGCTTACCATGACCAATAAAACCCAAACTTCATAGTTGGTCATTCAAGGTCATCCATAACTGGACTCCAACTCTTCATTCTAGCCTATTTTCCCAGTAGTCTCCCAAAATGGACTGTTCCCTCTCCCTTGAAAATGTCACGTACATTCCTATCTCAGTTTTCATCATTCTCTATTTTGAAATCACCTTCTATATAATTTCACCCTCTTCCATCTTTCTCTACTTATTGAAATCCTACCCATACTTGAAAAAGTATTTCAGATCCCCAAAATTAATCACCACAAAAAAAATTCAAAATCTGACAGAAAAATTTAAGGGTGCTTTTTGCTTTCAGTGGAAACTGCCTCACTTACAAAGGAAAAGTTACATTTCTCTTACAACTTTAAAGGTAGAATAAGTACATTAGAATAAATATCTTATTGCGGCTCGAGAATTATCACCAACAAGAATATATTAAGAGCATAGCATCCCGAGAATATTCTTGATGCTAAACAAAAAGCATTTTGCTGAGAAAGATAGAAATTTAGAGCTAGAAGGGATATGAGAGATTATAAAATCACAGAATGTCTGAACTAAAAGATATCTTAAATATTATTTTACATATAAGGAAACTGAGACCCAACCCACAGAAATTAAGTGTTTTATCCAAGATCAAATTGTCAGTTTAGCTGGGAAGTCAGGATTTCTGATTCTCAGGCCAATGTTCTTTCCTCCAATTCTGAAGATTTAGTACAACCCCTCATTTTACAGATGAGAACCCTGAGTTCATGAGAGGAAACACAACTAGGCTGTCCATTGTTAAATTCTGATTTCTATTTCTGTAATAATAGTAATAACTAATATTTAATGTAGAACAGCTAGGAATATACAGTGGATAGAGTACCACGTCTGAAGTCAAGAAGACTCATTTTCCTGAATTGAAATCTAGCCTCAGACACATAGCTGTGTGACCATGGGCAAGTCACTTAACCTTGTTTGCCTCTGTTTCTTCATCTGTAAAATGAGGTGGAGAAGGAAATGGCAAGCCACTCAGGAATCTTTGCCAAGAAAACCCGGAAAAAAATAACCAAATAATAGCAATAAAACATTTGATGTGGTGCTTTAAGGTTTGCAAAACACTTTACATGTATTAATGCATTTATGCAGCTAGGTGGCATAGTGTAAAGAGTACTGAGGTTGGACTGAGGAAGACCCAAGTTCAAATTCTCCCTCAGATACTCACTGACTGTGAGCCTAAGCAAACTGCTTAATGTAATGTAGGAATGTAATTCAGGAATGTAATTGCCAAATTCCAAAGCTATCAAACAAAAGAAAAAATCCTACAGGAAGCCAGAAAAAGACAATTTAGATATAAAGGAATGCCAATCAGGGTCACACAAGACCTTGCAAGTTCTACGCTGAATGATCGTAAGGCATGGAACATGATCTTCAGAAAGGCAAGAGAGCTGGGTCTCCAACCAAGAATCAGCTACCCAGCAAAACTGACTATATACTTCCAAGGGAAAGTATGGGCATTCAACAAAATAGAAGACTTCCAACTTTTTGCAAAGAAAAGACCAGAGCTCTGTGGAAAGTTTGATACCGAAAATCAAAGAGCAAGGAATACCTGAAAAGGTAAATATTAAGGAAAGGGGAAAAATGTTATCTTCTTTTACTCAAACTCTCTTCTATAAGGACTACATTTATATCAACCTATGTATACTAATATGTGGGGAAAATGTAATGTATAAATAGGGGGTAAAGAAAGACCAAATAGAATAATGGTTCTCACACAAAGATTCACAGGGGAAGGGGAGGGGAAGAAAACTCCTATAAGAAGGAGAGGAAGAGAGGGGGGGGGGGTTACTTAAACCTCAATCTCAGGGAAATCAACTCTGAGAGGGAAAAACATCCAGATCCATTGGGATCTTGAATTCTATCTTACCCAACAAGGGTAAGGAGAAGGGAAAACCAAGGGGGGGAGGGGGAGAGGGAGAACAAAAAGGGAGGGAAAGAGAGGGGGGAGGGGGAGGGAACAAAAAGGGAGGGACTAAAAAGGGAAACATCAAGGGAGGGGACAAGGGGGACTGATTCAAAGTAAATCACTGGACTAAAAGGTAGAGCCGAAGAAGAAAAGGTTAGAATTAGGGAAGGCAATCAAAATGCCAGGGAGTCCACAAATGACAATCATAACTTTGAACGTGAATGGGATGAACTCACCCATAAAACGTAGACGAATAGCAGAATGGATTAGAATCCAAAACCCTACCATATGTTGTCTTCAAGAAACACACATGAGGCGGGTTGACACCCACAAGGTCAGAATTAAAGGATGGAGTAAGACCTTCTGGGCCTCAACTGATAGAAAGAAGGCAGGAGTGGTAATCATGATATCTGATAAAGCCAATGCAAAAATAGACCTGATCAAAAGGGATAGGGAAGGTAATTATATTTTGTTAAAAGGGACTCTAGACAATGAGGAAATATCATTAATCAACATGTATGCACCAAATAATATAGCACCCAAATTTCTAATGGAGAAACTAGGAGAATTCAGCTTCAGATTAAATGATATAATATATGTAAAGTGTTTTATAAACCTTAAAGTACTATACAAATGCAACCTGTTATCATCAACATCATAATCATCATTATTAAGGAAGAAAGAATTCAAATATTAGTAAAATACTAACTCTTAGACTGAGAAGCAGGTACAGGAAAACTTCTTCCCTATGAAATGCCTGGGAAATTATCTCCATCGCTTGAAAAAAATCCAAGTTCCTTTTAATAAAAAATTCTACAGACCAAATGTGTCTTTAAATACTATTTATTCAATCTTCTCAGTATCTTCCAATGGGCTTCAAAGGTATCCCCCAGAGCTGTATGAAGTGCTCTGAGAGCCAGAGGCAAACAAAGGGTCCTTTATCCCACCGTTCTAGGTCTGTTAGTGATGATGTCCTGGGGTTGGACATGATAAAGCAATGAGAATAGGACTAGGAATTCATGAGACTGGGCAAACACCCTCCAGAGGAGATAATTGCTATAGGGTAGTTCTACTGAGATCAAAAATACAATGTCCAGAGTCTCCATTTCTACATCCTATGGGACTGAACACTTTGTCTCTCTTCTTTTCCTGATCATCTTTTGAGGCGATTAGACTTCTGATTCCATTGGTTTAGGGAACTAACTCCCTAACAGAGTCGTTATAAGAAAACCATTTTGTAAACTTTAAAATGCTATAGAAATATGAACTAATATCAGAGATGACTCAGATCCCAGGTTTTTCCCTGGGATGTATCCCACCAACTTTAGAGGTAAGTTCAAATAGAGGCTAAATAGAGACTACCTTGAATTCCTGGGTATAATGCACAAAATCCAGAGGTTGATTCATTATCATCATCATGAACCACAACGCATAAATATTCCAGTGACATAAAAATTTCTGTGACTTTTGTCAAATAAAGAGAAGAAAAAATGCTGTTTCACTTTAAAGAATGTTCCTAGATCCCGAGTCCCTCTTGGGTCAACTGAGGTTTATTAGAAAGAAACTCTGGTTTACTGTGATGCCTAATAAGATTTTTCAAATCTTTCCTAAGCCCTCAGGGTCTATTGGACTCACAAAGCTCTAAGTGAGAATAATTCATGTAAAGAGACCATGTGTATGATTAGTGTCTCTTTCACTAAAGTGGGTAGTGAAGATCAGATCCTTGTTAAATTTTATAGACAGGGAAAGTGTCCTCTTAGGAGTCCATGGTTCAGAAATTCAGCACAAGATTAGAGACCTTAATGGGTAAGGAATTGGGGATTTTTCCCCAAAATTGAAAAATAAAAGTATTTCCCAGTCTTTCTTCTCCCCTGGAACCAGGGTGAGACCTGAAGAGAACCCTACTTCTGAGTTAAGTCCAGTTAACTTTACATTAATTCACTTATTCTTTCATCAAATATTTATTGAGGGATGAAAAACTTAAAGAGATTTCAAGTCATACTCATCACATTGGCAAAAGTACTATAGAGGTTCAGAGAAGACAGGAATTCTAATACACTTTTTTTTAAACTTTACCTTTACTTTACCTTGTATTGGTTCCAAGGCAGAAGAATAGTAAGGGCTATGCAATGGGGATTAAGTGATTTGCCCATGATCACACATCTATGTCTGAGGCCAGATTTAAATCCAGGACCTCATCTCTAGGTCTGGCTCTCAATTCATCAAGTTGTCTAGCTGCCCCTTGATACACTCTTGATAAAACTGTGAATGGACTGAACCATTCTGAAAAAGTATAGCATTACTTTAATTTTACTTTAAAATAAAACATTAAATTAAACATACTCTTTGGCTCTGAAATCATAGCTGGAAGAATATCACCAAGAGAAGATCCCCCTAATAAGAAGGAATGGGGAGTCCTTTGATCTGTTGTACTGGAGACCAAAGTGGATGTGCCTGGCTGCATCAAAGATGCCCAAGGCCCCTAGTTCATATATACAGTCAATAAGCATTTATTATATAAAGGGCTTCCTGTGTACCAGTCATTTTCTAAACACTAAAGAAACAAAGGAAGGTAAAAATAGTGCTTGCCTTCAAAGAGTTCACATTTTACTAGGGAAGACACCAAGTAAATAAAAAGGTACATAGAGGATAGATTTAGAGTAAATGGAAGATAATCTTAAATCAGTACTTACAGGCAGCAATAAACTGGAAGGAAAATGGGTGGCCAAAGATCAGGAAATGGATGGGCAAATTGGGATGTAATGTCATATCATTGTGTCATAAGAAATGGTGAATATGAAGGATTCAGAGAAGCTTTAGAAGACTCCTAGGAATTTATGCAGAGAAAGGTAAGCAGAACCAGGAGATCAATTCACTCAATGACCACAGTAATGTAAAGGAGCACTTAAGAACTCTAATCAAATTCAATATCTATTCAAGACTTCAGAGGAGTTGATAGTGAAACAGACCTCCCACCTCTCAGCTTAGAGGTGGTAGATAAAAGATTCAGAATGAAGCAAATCTTTTCAGACATGGCCAATATGTTCTGCATACTGACTTTAACTCTCCATTTGTTGAAAGTCTATCATTGTTAGGGTAGAAGTAGTTACTGGGAAATAACAATGGCTATTTAAAAGAATATCATGGCAATATAGGAATATGTATTTCATGAAAGCACTCCTAGAACCCATATCAGACTATTTTTACCATGGTAGCAGATGAGAGGTGGAGGGTGGCAGGGTGTAAAATGGTAAAATGTCAGAAAACAATTGTCAAAAATTGTTTCTACATGTATTTAGAAAACTCAAAAAGTAAAAATATAAAATAAATAAAATAAAAGAGCATAATGGGAGTAGCTAGGTGGTATAGTGCATAGAATCTGGACCTGGGTTCAAATTTTCCCTCTGACACTTCCTAGCTTTGTAACTCATTTATTTGCATTTGCCTAGCCCTTGCCCTTCTATCTTAGAGTTTTACTTAGAAAGAGTTTAAAAAAAAAAAGAATATCATGCAAATATTTAAGAACAAAAATTTTTTATTAGGGACACACTCTGGGTAAATCAGTGTTGTAGGAAGGATGCAGTGAAAACAATAACTGGATAGGCATTCCAGCTTTGCTAGACCAAACTGATAGATCAGTTTTGTTGGTTCTAAAATTCTTTCCAAGATCTCCAGTGTCTTTCAGACCAGAAGAGGAGGCTATAAACCCACTGAAAGACCAATAATCAGCTCTTTCCTAATTGGAAATGTGTCCTTTTGGAGATAAGGATGCCCTAAAGTTAGAGCAGGATTTGAAGCTGACTGCTAATGTATGACTGCAGGGCTTTGCCTTCAATGAGGCACAGCTGTGATTTTTAATTTTTTCTTCTTGTGCTTTGCAGCATTGCCAGAGAGACAAATGCAAGGACTCAGAATCCCTGAACCAAAAATGCTAAAGATCTATGGCATTAACCTAACCAGAAAGGAAGAACAAGAAGAAACCAAGCTGCAGGGGGAAAGAAATGCCTTTAAATGCTGGAATTATATTTCAACCTTGAATCACAAAAGTCTGGCATTTTCTTGGTGAAATCTCTCTTTCTTTGGAGAAATAATTCAGTCTCCTTTTTTTTTTTTAATGCTAAATACAGACAATAACATACTGTAAACAGAAGAGCCAAGAATCAGTTTGAATCTCCCCAAAGGGCCAGGAATCAGGCTCTGTCAATTCCTTTCATGTGTGTTTGGGTGTGGGTGAGGGAGGCGCCAGTGACAGGGATCAGAAACACAAGTGAATTTAAGCAGTATTTTTTGACTGCCAAGAAACCAGGAGTTTATTGGTCCAGTGTTGACAATATCTGAGTCAGATTAAACTGTCATGTGTGGTATCCTTGACCAGCATTCTCTCCAGAGGATGGGGGATTGAGCTTTGTCCCAGATCAGTGGCTCAGATCCCTCTTTCTCCAAGGTGCTCTGTTTCTTGGCCCAGGAACAGCACAGGGTCTAACTAAGGGCAGACAGACTCTTTTATTGTTGTTTCTGTATCTACCTCCCCACCTCATTTAGCAGAGTACCTGGCACATAGTAGGTGTTGGGAAATGTTTCTTGAATTAAAGAATGAATAAATAAACAAACGAATGAATGAACTGAATACAGATGTGGAAAACAGACAACTCACAGAATCTTTGAGTAGGGCGGGACCTTGGAAGCCAACTAGTTCCTGATTTTAAAAAAAAATCTTATCATATATCTGAAAAGTTGTATTTGGCCATTGCTTTAAGATTTCCAAAGACAGGGAACACATGACCTCCTAAGGCATCCCAAGGCTATTTATTAGGAAGTGTTTCATTACATCCTCTTTGCAATTCTCCCTTCCCTCTCCTCCTCCAATACCCACCTACCCACCCACATTTCTCTTACTCTTGCCCTCTGGGGCCAAAACAAACAAATCTAATCCCTCTACTGCATTGTAGATTTTCACTTACTTGAAGAGAGTTCTCATGTCTTATCTCTCCCAAAAGTTAGTAGAAGGGTCATATACAAAGAGAAACCACAGAAGGAAATAGGAATCAGCCCAGAACCACAAGTGCCAAGTAATTCCTGTCCACTCCTACATTCTCCCAAAAACTGCACCATGAATCTCACAAGAGATCAATCAGCTTGACTACTGGATGCCAAAGAGTTCCATTATCTGTTCTCTCAGAAAGTGGGGAGGCCAGGGGCAGCTGGGTAGCTCAGTGGATTGAGAGCCAGGTCTAGCGATGGGAGGTCCTAGGTTCAAATCTGCCTCAGACACTTCCCAGCTATGTGACTCTGGGCAAGTCACTTAACCCACATTGCCTATCCCTTACCACTCTTCTGCTTTGGAGCCAGTACACAGTATTGACTCTGAGAAGGAAGGAAGGAAGGAAGGAAGGAAGAAAGGAAGAAAGGAAGAAAGGAAGGAAGGAAGGAAGGAAGGAAGGAAGGAAGGAAGGAAGGAAGGAAGGAAGGAAGGAAGGAAGGAAGGAAGGAAGGAAGGAAGGAAGGAAGGAAGGAAGGAAGGAAGGAAGGAAGGAAGGAAGGAAGGAAGGAAGGAAGGAAGGAAGGAAGGAAGAAAGAAAGAAAGAAAGAAAGAAAGAAAGAAAGAAAGAAAGAAAGAAAGAAAGAAAGAAAGAAAGAAAGAAAGAAAGAAAGAAAGAAAGAAAGAAAGAAAGAAAGAAAGAAAGAAAGAAAGAAAGAAAGAGCAAGCCAAAAGAATCTTGGTGGGATATGGGAAGGGCACAGAATGTAAAGCACACAGCCTCTCTTCCAATCACTGTTCCTACTTATGGAAAATATCATAGTCCAAGGACAAAGTCCTCCTGATTCCCTAAAAGTTGCTGTACTAAGCCCAGAGGGGCCAAGGAACACTCTAAGGACTGCATCTGGGACCCTGGGACTTCAAAGGCAGGAAAGGAATACACAGTGATGAAGTCATACTCATACCTCCCTAGGACAAATGAATAGTTTGGGGTTGGAATGAGAACCCAGAAGCAGGAAGAAAGGGAAAAAAAACATTTATTAAGTGCCTACCACAGTTCCACTTTACAAATATTCTCATTCAATCTTCACAACAACCTTAGGAGTTTTTTTCCCATTTTATCCCCATTTTATAATTGAGAAAGTTGAGGCAAACAACAATTAAATGACTTGTCCAGAACCATACAACTAGTGTCTGAGGTCATATTTGAACTCAGGTCTTCCTGACTCTATGTCCAGAACTCTATTCATTGTGCCACTTCGCTGTCTCTAGTAGGAATGGGAAAGGCACCTACATTAATGTCTTTCCCTTTAAGTTCCTAAATTGCAAACAGGACTCAATCTAACTTAAGTACTTCCGTTTCTTTGAATGAGATGTAGGTGGAACCTCCAAAGTTCTTCCATAGACCCAGCTGTATTCCTCACTGTTGTTAAAATATACTATCTAAATACTGAATGGACAAAGAGGGCAGTTTCTCATGAAGCCAGGCTCAGGCTACTTCTTTCGTGGATTTCTGATTTATGCCTTTCAGCCAGTCCCCAGAGGAAAAAACCATAAAACCTGTGGCAACCACTTCAGGACTAGTATGGGATATGTTTCTGACCTCATATAGCATTTAGGGCTTCTAGGAGATGGCCAAAATATAAAATCTTATAAAGATCTTGACTGGAAATGAGAAGCCCCAGCCTGCCTCCATCTCAGATTGGAAAGATAATATGAAAGTACTCATGGACACCAACAATGTAATTTAACAGCAGCGTTATTTTATCAAGTATGAGGCACTAGGTTAGATAGGATTGGAGCTCTAGGCTAGATGGTCTTGGAGGTTCATCTTGTCGATGCCTTTCCCATCCCACACACACACTGTTACTATTTTGATACTCTACTTGCAGCTTTGGCAAAGATGTGGCATGTGTTGGCACTCAGAGAGCTGCTCCATTCCCCCTCTCTCCAGCACCTAAGGACATTTCTTGTATGCTTCACCCCTCTGTCCAGCTGCTCAAAGCAAGTATTTCTTCCCTCAAATCTCTCTGGTAAAGTGGGGGCTCCTAGATAGTTGGAATTTGCCCTCTGGGCACTCAAATTCCAAAAAGATTCACCAAAGCAGCGAGTATCTCTTAGAGGTAGATTTCCTCCCCATCATCCTACCTCCTATCCTTTTACCCTAGGACCTTTTGATTAGATTTGCAAGATAGCAAGTGAGTACATACTTAAATACCTTGTTAAATGCACTTAATCCCTGGTCCAGAGCCTGCTTTCCTATATTTTGAGCCTTAATTCAGAAATACAAATCCCATTCTCAGACACTATCTTCTTAGCCAGCCATATGCTTTCTAAGTCATTTTTCTTTCTTGCATCCCTTGCTTTCAAAGAGCAGCAAATGATGTGACCCTATCGTCTAAAGTTTCTTGATCCACTCTTCGCTGATGCTTTCTAGATTTCTTCTGGAAGCATCAATTGTGCCCAAGTGAAATACCAGAAGTGGGGAATACTCATTCATTTTAATGTCTCTGAAGGTTTTCTGTTATATGTTGGATGCATGCCCACAAATAAAACAAACCTCTCTATTGTTATCAGATTGACAAATAGCTGCCTTACTACCCCTGAAAAGAGAGTCATCAAATCTTATTTTCTTCCTCTCCTCCTTGCTAAATGATTTTTTTCTGACAAAACATTTGGATGTTTCTTATTACTTTTTGGAGGACAAGCAGCTATTTCCTCCTCAAAACATCCAAATCGGATCCACTTCAACAAAAGGCCCAGGGTCACACTGCCAGGAAGTAGCTGAAGCCACATTTGAATCCAGGTCCTCCAGACTTCAAGTCCAGCACTCTATCCTCTGTGTCACCTAACTACCCCCTCAAAATTGCTTTTTAGCTGCAAATGTACAATGATCCTTCTTTCCTTTTCCTTCTCTGTGATATTCTCCTATTCAAGAACCTCCTGACACACGTCATTTCTCCTCTCTCTGTATCCCTTTATTTTTTCAATCTTTTTTTCCTCATTTAAAACCTATTGCTTTCTTTTCTGGACAATTCATTGTCCATGATAATCTGAAATATAAAGGTCTGTTCTCTCTCCTCTTCCACTTTCACTTTCTACTCTAGGAGTGAGAATAACCTTTATTTTAAGGTTGAGACCCAATCTAGAGAGACTATCTGGCATGGCATTATCAGTTTAAATTTGTCATCTAGATCCTTCTGTATTAAAATTGGCAATGAGGAGACTAAGCTATCTCTTTTTGCAGATGATATGATGGTTTACTTAAAGAATCCTAGAGAATCAACCAAAAAGCTAATTGAAATGATAAACAACTTTAGCAAAAGTTGCAGGATACAAAATAAACCCACATAAGTCATCAGCATTTCTATATACCTCCAACCCATTTCAGCAGCAAGAATTAGAAAGAGAAATTCCATTTAAAATCACCCTAGGCGATATAAAACACTTCGGAATATATCTGCCAACTCAAACACAGGAACTATATGAACACAACTACAAAACACTCTCCACACAATTAAAACTAGATATAAACAATTGGAAAAACATTGATTGCTCATGGGTGGGATGAGCTAACATAATAAAAATGACAATCCTACCCAAATTAATTTACTTATTTAGTGCCATACCCATTGAACTACCGAAAAACTTTTTTACTGAATTAGAAAAAAACGCAACAAAGTTCATTTGGAAGAACAAAAGATCAAGGATATCCAGGGAAATCATGAAAAAAATGCAAAGGGAGGAAGACTTGCAGTCCCAGATCTCAAACTATACTATAAAGCAGCAGTTATCAAAACAATTTGGTACTGGCTAAGAGACAAAAAGGAAGATCAGTGGAATAGACTTGGGGTAAATGACCTCAGCAAGACAGTCTATGATAAACCCAAAGATCCCAGTTTTGGGGACCAAAACCCACTATTTGATAAAAGCTGCTGTGAAAATTGGAAGAAAATATGGGAGAGACTAGGTTTAGATCAACATCTCACACCATACACCAAGATAAACTCAGAATGGGTGAATGACCTGTATATAAAGAAGGAAACTATAAGCAAATTAGGTGAACACAGGATAGTATACTTGTCAGATCTTTGGGAAAGGAAAGACTTTAAAACCAAGCAAGATCTAGAAAAAAATCACAAAATGTAAAATCAATAATTTTGATTATATCAAATTAACAAGTTTTTGTACAAACAAAACTAATGCATCCAAAATTAGAAGGGAAGCAAGAAATTGGGAAACAATCTTCATTACAAAAACCTTTGACAAAGGTCTAATTCCTCGAATTTATAAAGAGCTAAACCAGTGGTACAAAAAAAAATCAAGCCATTCTCCTATTGATAAATGGGCAAGTGTCATGAATAGGCAATTTTCAGATAAAGAAATCAAAACTATTAATAAGCACATGAAAAAGTGTTCTGAATCTCTTATAATCAGAGAAATGCAAATCAAAACAACTCTGAGGTATCACCTCACACCTAGCAGATTGGCTAACATGACAGCAAAGGGAAGTAATGAATGTTGGAGGGGATGTGGCAAAGTTGGGACATTAATTTATTACTGGTGGAGTTGTGAATTGATCCAACCATTCTGAAGGGCAATCTGGAACTATGCCCAAAGGACAATAAAGACTGTCTGCCCTTTGATCCAATCATAGCAGTGCTGGGTTTGTACCCCAAAGAGAAAATAAGGAAAAAGACTTGTACAGGAATATTCATAGCTGCGCTCTTTGTGGTGGCAAAAAATTGGAAAATGAGGGGTTGCCCTTCAATTGGGGAATGGCTGAATAAATTGTGGTATATGTTAGTGATGGAATACTATTGAGCTCAAAGGAATAATAAAGTGGAGGAATTCCATGGAGACTGGAACAACCTCCAGGAATTGATGCAGAGTGAGAGGAGCAGAACCAGGAAAACACTGTACACAGAGACTGATACACTGTGGTACAATCAAATGTAATGGACTTCTCCATTAGTGGCAAAGCAATGACCCTGAACAACCTGGAGGAATCTATGAGAAAAACCACTATCCACATCCAGAGGAAACACAATGGGAGTAAAAACACCGAAGAAAAATAACTGCTTGAATACATGGGTCGAAAGGATGTGGTTGAGGATGTAGACTTTAAATGAACATCCTAGTGCAAACAACAACATAGAAATGGGTTCTGATCAAGGACACAAGTAATACCCAATGAAATTGCACATTGGCTGTGGGAAGGGTGGAGGGGAAAGAGGGAAACAATGTGATTATTGTAACCAAGGAATAATGTTCTAAATTGACTAAATAAACTAATTCAAATGGAAAAAATAAATAAATAAAATAAATTTGTCACCTAGATCCTTCTATAATAATAATAGCTTACAGCTATACAATCTTTGTAGGCTTGCAAAGCACCATCATGTATATTATTTGATTTAATTCTCACAATAAGCAAGTTGTACAGATATTATTATAAACATCTTCCTCTATGAATTCCTCTTGTATTTGTCCCATTTTAGAGGTGAGGAAACTGAAGCTCAGAGAACTCAGTGATAGCTAAAGTGACATAGTTTAGCCTGGAGCAAAATTACTGATAATAAATCAAGGGCATTTTCCTCTATGCCAGAGGTTCTTAACTAGATGGGTACACAGACCCCCTTAAGGGTTTCATGGTTAGATTTAAGAGGGTCCATGAACCTGGAGGAGGAGAAAACAATTTTTTTACTATAAATTCTTTTTTAAAGTTTTATTATTGCCTTTGTTTTTCTACTATTATGGAAGGAAGGAAGGAAGGAAGGAAGGAAGGAAGGAAGGAAGGAAGGAAGGAAGGAAGGAAGGAAGGAAGGAAGGAAGGAAGGAAGGAAGGAAGGAAGGAAGGAAGGAAGGAAGGAAGGAAGGAAGGAAGGAAGGAAGGAAGGAAGGAAGGAAGGAAAAGAGAGAGACAGAGACACAGAGAGACAGAGACAGAGAGACAGAGAAACCTTTGCCCTCAAAAGAGCTTACAATCTAATAGAGGAAATGAGAGAGCAGAGCACTCCTTCAGTGGAGGTTTAAAGTTCATGCCCCTGTCCTCCAATCAGAGAAACACAAGATGGTTTTGAGATGAAGTACACAGTACACTGAGATCTTTCAGGATGATGAGATTCTCCCCAAAATGAGAGATGTCCCAGAGCTGTACAGTCAGGTGAGTAATGAATCAGAAAAACAATTAGGAACTCCTAATTATTACACCATTCTGCTGCCTTAAGTGAGATTAGGGGGGAAAATGTCTTCAACTATATTTAGAATTTTTTTGATACTATAAATTCTTTTTTTAAGTTTTGTTATTGCCTTTGTTTTTCTACCCCTGTCATTTCCCCTTAACCACTCTCCCTCTGCCATTGAATCCTCCCTTGAAACAAGGAAAAACATTTAAATAAAACCACCCAATTTATCCACCTTACCTGACTATATGCGACACATTCTAAATGGGTAGTTCTCACTTCTCAATTCTCTAGGCCTGAGAATATGGATTATAATTCATTACTTTATTGGGGGTTTTATTTATTTGCTTTAGCATTGTGGATATTTACATTACTGTAGGAAGAAGGCAAATTATTCACCTAAAGTCACTCCTCTCCCCATCAATTTATTCATGTCTTTCTAAGTTTCTCTGAACTCAAATATGTCATTTCTCATGCCACAACAATATTCTATTATTCATATGCCACAACTTGTTCAGCCATTCTCTAATGAATTAATTAATTTTTTTAAAAAAGTATTTGAGAACTAGCTGAGCTAAATTGTATCCCTGTGCTAAGTGCTCAGGTTACAAATATAAAAGTAAAAAGAATCCCTGCCCTTAAGGAGTTTACATTCTAGTAGATTCTATTAAATGAGAGAGGAAAGTTATTGAAGCTACAAGATGAATGTATTATATACTTTAAAAGAAAAGCAAGTTTTGCATAATAGAAACCAAAATTACTTTGTGTAATCCTGTTTTTCTATTCTGCCATTTATGTGGAATTGTCCTTTTTTTGGGGGGGGGAGTATTTGTGAAATTCAGAAGATAATTTTTTTCAACTTACAAACAAGGATGGTTAATGGAACCATAAAGGAGTGGATTAACATATCCTTTCTAAGAACAATGACAGAATTGGAAAGGAAAAGGGAGAGCATGTCAATATTGTAGCTGGTGAGCAGATGTCAAAGAGTGAAGTGTAACTGGAGCCAGGATCTGCTGCAATAGGTGACTAAAACAACAACCAATCAGCAGAGTGAGGTTTCAGGGGGCAATTCTAGGTCTGAAAGGATTAGGTCTTCCAAGACTTTGTTTCTGGTCCTGGAAATATGGTGGCTGATAAGAAAATGATCAAGGAATACTCATTTTATTTGCCATTTTTTGCAATCAAAAAGTGTGCTGCCATGAATATTTTCATACATGTAGTATTTTTCTTCCTGCCATTGACCAGTGGGATTAAAAGGAATCATTGAGTCAGAGGACCCAATAGTTTCAACTATGGGTGTGTGCGTGTTTGTGTGTGTACGTATTGCTCTAGTTTATCTAATTTAATTCTTAAAGTAGAGAGCTTAGAGAACTATAAAGAAGGATCTGGTGGAGTTGACCTTCTGTTTGTAAAACTGATATCCTCACACAACTGGAAGTATATTATTTTACCTAGAAAGGTTGAAAGAACTCCTGTTTCATTATTCAATTCATTCAATCAATCAATAGACCAATTACTCATTCATAAAAGCATGTTCAAGATATAATGAATCTTTCTGAAAGGCAAAAGAAGATAGGAAATGGCCTCCATCATTAATGATGTTACATATGGTGCCCTCAACTATCCCCTAAGGTGAATGGCGCTAATCCCAGATCTTTGCCTTTTCAGCTATGTAGCCTAATCTGATAAAGAAGTGTCTTATTATTAGGTTCAACTGTACTACATCAGGGATCCTCTCTAACTTCTAAGGAAGAAAGCAGCAAATACTGCCACAACAGCGATGCTCAGAACGAGGGAAAGCACAGCCTCCATAGCCCCCAATCATGGGTTAGCAGGTAGGAGAGAGACACACACAAAATCTCACATCAGGGAAGTCTCCCTAAATAATACAGCCATGTCTGACTGAAGTGGTCACCAGAAAAATAGAAAAGAAGACAGAAATAGAGACATTAGCCAAAGGAAATCTGACCCCTGGCTTGATTATGAGAGGCAAGGAAGAAGGAAGGATGATTCCAGGGGTTGGAGGCTAGGTCACTGGGATGATGGTGGTGTCATTAACAGAAAGAGGGAATTAAAGAAGAAGAACTGGTTTGGGGAAGGACAGGATGAGTTCAGTTTTAGACATGTTGAGGAGAAGATGACAACAGGACATAATTATAATAATGATCATGATGATGGTGATATTGACATTTATATAGCACTTTAATGTTTGCATTAAAGTCCTATTCCAATGCATCATCATAGAATAAAGGTAAACCAGCTTCTTGAAAGCTGGGCCAGCAGAGTGCAAGCTCCAGCATGTTCTACCATCTTTTGCAGGAAGTACATGTGGTCCCAGCAACAGATTGAGTTTGTTTTCTGAGAACCAGTCTAGCTAAGTCTGAGGCAGGTCAATCAGTGATGAATTTGGTGGTCATGACAATTTGTCAATCAAAGAAAAATGAGAAAGAGCGCTCAGTCTTGTATAGTCTTTTTCAATTCTGCAATGGAATCAACAGAAAGAGAATCGAGAGTAATAAAAATCACATCATTTTTTGACATTCTATAAAAAATTGTCATCATTTGGCATTATGTGAGATCTTTGTCCAGAAAATGATATTAAATTGAACAGACAACTTATAAAGTTCACCCATCTACATATGTGTTTATAAATTATACATAAGCATATATGTAATACAGCTGGCTATATATGCAAAAATATAGTTATCTTGGACAAACGCTTTATGTAAATAAGCTTTCAGTTGAACACAAAATTGCACAGGAAAAGGAGGATGGAGTGGATTGACTTTAGGACTCTGCCAAGTTCATTTTATAACTCTAAACTTCTCCCTGAAACAAACATTCATGTTCTTAATGTAAAATTTTTTCCAGTGTTGTTTAGTGACTGCTGACAGGGTATGTTGTTAAATGTTTAATAACCAACTCTCCAGGGGGAGAAATGTATACATGACCCACTTTGAAGTTTAATATTCATTGTAAACATTTTCATCCATCACTATCCTAAGTCTGGGCAATAAAAACGTCCAAAAAAATCAAACTTCAATTTGTAGCATTGACCAATTTCAAAAATATAAATAAATAAAAGGAAGGAAGGAAGGAAAGAAAGAAGGGAAAGGAAGGAAAGGAAGGAAGAAGAAAGAATGTTGATTCAAGGGATAAGCAGAGGTAAGGGAAAGCTTTTTTTAAGGACAAAGATCTAGGCACAGGTAATAGAACCAGCAGAAAGGGGAATCAAAAAATGCAAGAGAGAAAAGTCAATAAAAAGGTAGGAAAACATAAAGCAGAGGCTATTTGAAAAAATATCCTTGGAGGGGGCAGCTGGATGGTTCAGTGGATTGAGAGCCAGGCCCAGAGATAGGAGGTTCTGGGTTCAAATTTGACCTCAGATACTTCCTAGCTGTGTGACCCTGGGCAAGTCACTTGACATCCATTGCCTAGTCCTTACCACTCTTCTGCCTTAGTCGGTTCTAAGATGGAAGGTAAGGTTTTTAGAAACCCTTAGAAAGGAGGAGAAAACTTTAATTCTGAAGTAGGAGAGAAAGAAAGTAGTGAAACTTAAAAAAAAAAGAAATGAATATGGTTACAGACGATTTGAGGAGAAGAATGAAAAGTGGAGGGAGGTCTTCAAAGTCAGCTACTGTGCAGAATCAGCCTTACTGACATCATCTTAAAAAAAAAAAAAACTTGCTTAGACTTTGGGTGTGTGGGCAGCCAACCAGCAGGAAATGATGTCCCAAAAATACCCTTGCATATGCACACTAATGCCATCTCCCTATGATAGGATAATGAAGGAGGTGTTGGGATGGCACTAATTTCATCTCCATATGATTACTGTACCAATCAACATATTTTTACCCTTATATGGAAATTGTTTTCTCCTGTTTATTAAATCAGTTCTAAATGTGTGTTGCTTTGTTGTGCTAAGGAAATCCTCTTACCTTTCTATTCCTGAGTTTGCCTCATGGACCAGGGCAAGCCCTGAACCAAGATTTCTTTAAAGGATGATCTATGCCAGATAGTCTCAGCCTTCTAGATTAAGCCACTGAAGGACTTTACATCCATCATGATGATAAGATGACATGAGGGGGAAATAGTAAATGTTGGAGGGGATGTGAGAAGACAAGAACACTAATTCACTTCTGGTAGAACTGTGACTTGGTCCAACTATTCTAGAAAATTATTTTGAATTATTCTGGAAAATGTCACTAAACTGTCTATACCCTTTTATCTAATAATATTACTATTTGAATTAAAACCTTCAAGGGTGTCAAAAACAAAGGGAGTAGGGGAGGGGTGTGTGTGTGTGTGTGTGTGTGTGTGTATTTATATATATAGATATATATACACATATGTAGCCTCATGTTAATTTAGAATATATTTTGTATACATTTATGTGTCCATGCTGTCTCCCTTCGATAGAATGTCAGCTGCTTCAGGACAGAGATTGTTTCATTTTTGTCTTTATATCCTAAATCTGACATGTAAGCTCTTAATAAATGCTTACTGATTCATCTTAGTCCTACCCCCTCATTTTGTAAACAAAGGCAATTAGGAACCAGAGAGCAGAAATGATTTGTCTAGTCACACAGATATTGAGTAGCAAAACCAGAATTTATACTCTACCTCCAAACACAGCTCTTTCCAGAACAGAGTTACATTGTTTTCTCCAGAAGGGTTGTTCCCAGATTCAGTAAAAATACTGGGAGAAAGCAAATGGTAAGAACCAGAAAAATCAGAATTGAGATTAGAGGAAAGTGAAGCCAAAGAATCCCAGTACACACATGAGTCTTGTTGAAATGACTAACCAGAGGATCCAAGATGGCTAAGCCAACAGGTGAATTCAGAAGATTGCTGGAATGTGAAGACCCTGGATCACTTCTATTTCATAATAAGTATAAGGTAGGGCCAAGGTACCACAGATTGCATAGTGAAAAAGAGAGATTTTAATTCATTTAAGGTGAAAGGAAATGGGATCTCCATTGCTTTGCTTTTTGATTGATTTGCCTTTTCATAAATAAGAAACACAGGAATGTCTAACACTAGAACGCTAAGGTTGCTACTTCCACCTAGATGCCTCAGTATGTCAAGATATTTTATCAAGACTCAAAAGATAACTGTTGGATGAGACCTAAGTAATGAAAGGTTTGAATAGTTCTCCTCTAACCATGAGTGAATACCCATGTTCAAGAAATCACCCTAAAGATTATTATAAACACTTGTTTGTATAAACATTCCATTCTACCTTTCAATTTAAGAAAACTTTCATGGCTGATGTAACTGCAAAAGGAAACTTCTGTTTGGGAGACACCCTTTTCTGCTACAGTTTTTTTTTTAAAGCATTCATTTTAAAATGAAATATATCTGTAGAGTTTCTATTTACTAGATATATTTGCTGAGGTAGTTCCATCAGATATAAGACAAACAGTTCTAAAAGGGTCATGCCATGAAGATCTGTGCTAGAAATATAGCATCAGATAAGTATCACAAACTTTGAGCAAGCTTTTCCCTACATTTTGCTATTGACCACTTAAAAGATCAAGAAGTCCAAATCAAGGATTAAGAAGTGGAAGGCAGAGCTATCACCATCAACTATCTTCTAGGTAGAGTAGTGGATAAAACAATGGCTTCAGAGTCAGGAAAAGCAAAATTTAAATCTTGTCTCAGACACCATCTGTGTGACCCTAAGCAGGTCACTTGACCCCTCCAAACCTCAGCTTCCCTATCCATAAAAATGGGGGGCTGAATATAGTACGTTTTTGCACAGGGTTGTTGTCATCAAATAAGATATATAAAGTATTTTGCAAGCCTTAAAGCACTATACATGTCGCTATTATTACCATTATTGACATCTTTTCATAATACTATAAAGCCCGAAGAGATTTATAATCAAGAGCAGAGGTAATAACTTCAAGATAACATTGAAAAGAAGAGACATGGGTCAGTCAGATTGTGCTGCCTCATCCTGTAGATATTGTGCCATTCGTTGGTATGTGATCCTGAGGAGACAGTCCTCCTGAATAACTGAATTGGCACAACTCGGAGGGGCCAAGGCAAACATGTCTCACCTTTACTAGTGTACCTTTTAGACTTCACTGCACAAACTTGCAGCATAAAAGTGTGTGTGTGTGTGTGTGTGTGTGTGTGTGTATGTGTGTGTGTGTGTGTGTGTGTGGTAGGTATTACTCAGGGGAGCCCAGTGCCTCAATACCAAGCAACAGTAGGAGGCTTAATCACCCTGCTAACCTTGGCAGAACTTGACATGATGTTTGCCAATATCCCAGGTCACTCATCTCAAGCTCAGCATGTCCAAAGGAAACATTATCTTTCCCCTTCAGCCTTTTTCCTCTTTCTGATTTCACTATTTCAGTCAGTGATATCATCCTTCACCCATCTCTCATATTCCAAACCTTGATGCCATTTATGCCTCCTCTCTCACTCCTCAGATCCAAACTGTCACCAATTCCTATCAATTCCTTGGCAACATCTCTTAAATGCTTTATTTCTCTTTATTCCCACTGGTACCCATTTGGTACAGACCCTTGTTATTACCTATTTAGACTATAATAATAGCCTCCTAATACTTCTGGCTTCCATTCTCAAAACATTTTCCTACCCTGCCAGGTCAGTGTTCCTTATACGCAAGTCTAGTCTTTCCATTCCTCTTCTCAAAAATCTCATTAGTTTCCTATGCCTACTGTTCAAATTTATTTTCCTGGCATTCAAGTCCATCCATGGCCTCGGCAAGCCTACCTAACTTTCCAGCATCATCATAGTTATATCATCCTCTTCTATGTACCCTTTGGTCCAGCCAAAACAGAACTACTCTCTTTCCTCCAAACACCCACCCTGTGCTTTCCATCTCCTCACATTGGCACATGTTTTTCCCTACTCCTAGAGTGGCCTCTTTGCTCCTCTTCACTTTAAAAATTTTTTAATGGTCCTTTAAAGCCCACTTCAACTAACACATTTTCCTTTGAGCTTCCTCTGAATCTCTTTACAGATAATCTTCCTCCTCAGACCATGAATAACTCTTTGTTCTATGTCTCAAAAATACTTGTTTAATTCAACAGTAATTCATTTCATTAAGCATATATTTGTTATTGTGAGTCATTTTCAGTGATGTTTGATTCTCTCTGGCTCCATTTGGAGTTTTCTTGGCAAAGATACTAGAGTGGTGTGCCATTATCTTTTCAAGCTCATTTTACAGATGAGGAAACTGAGGCAAACAAAGCTAAGTGATTTGCCCATGGTCACACAGACTATAAGTGTCTGAGGCCATATTTGAACTCAGGAAGATCTTCCTGATTCCAAGCCCAGTGCTCTATCCACTGAGCCAACTAGTTGTCCATAAGCATTTATGAACACCCTCTATGGGTCAACACTTCACAGTAAAACAAAAGCTGACAGTGCAAAGGCAAAAATGAGAATAGTCCTTGATCTTGAGGAGCTTATATTCTACTGGGAGGAAACATGTATATGGAGAGGTAACAAAAAAGTTTGTATACAAGAATTACAAAATAATTTTGGGGGAAAACCCTAATAGTTTCAGGGATCAGGAAAAGAAGTTTGTAACAGCAACAGAAGTTTGAATGGAGCTGGAGATTCTAAAAGACAAGATGAAGAGGAAGAACATTATAACTACATTTGTTTGGGTCCTAGTCCCCTACTAGACTATAAAGTCATAGAGGCAAGAAATATGCCTTATACAAAACTTGGCATTCTCAGACACTTACTAGTTGTGTGATAGTGAGCAAGTCTCTTCATCCTTTTGCCTCAGTTTCCTCATCTGTAAAATGAGCTGGAGAAGAAAATAGCAAACCACTCTGGTATCTTTGCCAAGAAAACCCCAAATGGAGTCACAGAGAGTCAGCCACAACTGAAAGGATTCAACAACAACAGCAACAATCTCTCCTAGTACCTAGCACAATGTTCTGAACACAGCAAGAACTTAATTAACTGATTTTTGATTGATTGAATGAATATTCACAACAGAAAAGTATTTAGCAAAATATATACTTTTCATCACCAGGAATTTAGTCATTTAAGTGTCAATTGAGCCCTTTGTTAGGTCCCTCCAATAAAATCATCTCCTACTAGACTATACTCTGAAACTAACATCATAGAGTGGTTTCAATGTGTTTTAATTTTGCTGTGAGTTTGGGGTTTGGCAACAGAACTTCATTTGTTTATAGGTGCAAATCAAATGGATCAAAAGCTATTGTAAATGTGTCGGTAAACTTCAAGTCTGCAGAAATCTGCAAGCTTGTCTTGCATTTTGAAACAGTTTCGGTGATATTGTTTGCAATACTCAATCATGGGCTAGTGAAAGGTACTATTTAATGTTGATTGAAATGTAGCTGGTATTTCAGAACAAAGTTATTAGATGTCTGCTGCGGTGTGGTTAAGGATTTGGGAAGCAAATCAACCTGTAGAGGGAAAGGTGGGAAGAAAAGTTGAAATATTGAAAGGGGGGGGGGGCACAATTGCTCTTGTAGGAAGGAATTAACCTAGTCTTGAAATTAATAAAAAATAGAACTTGGAACAAATCAGAAAGATTCTAAAACCTCTGAAACATTCCGGTGGGGTTATATAGGCAATATAGGTTAGTCCTGTTTTTTGTTGTTGTTGTTATTGCTGAGTTGTTTTCAGTCTTGTCGAACTCTTAAGTGACCTCATTTGAAGATTTCTTAGCTCCTGGATTAGATATTGGAGACTTTGGCTATTTCCTTCTCCAGGTCATTTTATAGATGAGGAAATTGAGGCAAACATGGTTAAGTGATTTAGGAATACACTGATTTTTGTTTGTTTGTTTGTTTGTTTTTAGTTTTTAAAACATTATTTAATTATTCATACATTGTTCATTGGAAACAGATCATTTTCTTTTTCTCCACCCCAACCCCCCACCACCCCTTCCCTATCCCTACGCGCGATTCCTCTGGGTATCACATGTGTCCTTGCTCTGAACCCATTTCCTTGTTGTTGGTATTTGCATTAGGGAGCTCATTTAGTGTCTCTCCTCTGTCATGTCCCCTCAACCTCTGTAGTCAGGCAGTTGCTTTTCCTCGGTGTTTTTACTCCCTCAGTTTGTCCTCTGCTTGAGGATAGTTTAGTTTTTTTGTTTTTGTTTTGTTTTGTTTTTCTTGTAGATGGCTGCAGGTTGTTCAGGGACATCACATTGCCCCAATGGAGAAGTCCATTACATTCGATTGTACCACAGTGTATCAGTCTCTGTGTATAATGTTCTCCTGGTTCTGCTCCTCTCGCTCTGCATCACTTCCTGGAGGTTGTTCCAGTCTCCATGGAATTCCTCCACTTTATTATTCCTTTGAGCACAATAGTATTTCATCACCAACATATACCACAATTTGTTCAGTCATTCCCCAATTGAAGGGCATCCCCTCATTTTCCAATTTTTGGCCACCACAAAGAGCGCAGCTATGAATGGAATACACTGTTAATAAGTGTCTGAGGCCACATTTGAACTCAAGAAGATGAGCCTCCCTGACTCTTAAGGTCCAGGATTTTATCCATTGCAACACCTAGCTGCCCTGGAACAAAAAAAAAAGAGATTCTAAAGCTTTTTTAGTCCCTGATATACTCAAGTGGGGGAACAGACACTATAGGATAGTCCTACTTTATGCCTCACCAAAAAAAGCCTTACCAAGAAGAATATACCTGCCTACTAGTGAGTATTCAATAATTATTTGATTGAAAGATAGCATTGTCTTTGAAGAAAGGAATATCCAATACATATATGATACTTCAAGAGTCTGTTACTTTCTTGATGTGGATATGTTCTCCTTTTTAAAGGAGGAAATAGGCTTTGAGATTCAGTGGTCAAAATATTCACTGCCAATGAAATTAGCTAGACTACACATTCATAGACAACAGACACCATCAATCTGGATAGTCTCCCTCTTTTGAATATACATAACCTTCAAGAATCCAGGGCCACCTCGATGCTATAGTGAGACAGCAGAGTAGGAATTCGGTAAAAGAATAATTAAATATAGTTCAAGCAAAAGCATAGGCCAAGTCAAATAAGATGAAATGCAATGGGGATACATGTGAAATCTTTCCATTTGGGTTAAAAAAACTCAACTTTATAAGTACAAGATGGTGAAAAGAAAAAACAAAGTCTGCACATGGAGGGGATTTAGTGCATCGCAAACTCCATATGAGTCAACAGTATAATAGAACATGCCAAAAGATAAAGGAAAATTTGACTGCATGAAAAGAATTATAGCATACAGGACCAGAGACAGTACTCTGCTCTAATCAAACCACAGAAGAGGACTGTGTTCAGCATGGGATTCTACATTTCAAAAAGACACAGATAGGCTAGAACATGTCCCAAAGAGAGCACTTAAGATGGTGAAGGGTCTTGAAGATTGTTTTAGGGTCTAGAAGATTTAGCATGGAAAAGAGAAAATATATTTCTTAAAGGCTAAAATATAGAGGAAGGATTAGCTTTTACTTGGCCCCAGAGAATAGAATTAGTAGCAATTGGTAGAAGTTTGAGAGAGACAGATTTACGGTTGATATATAGAAAATTGTCTTACTCATTGGAGCTACCCAGCAGTCGAATGGACTGCCTCAAGATATAATGGTTTCCTCCAATTCACTAGAAGTTTTTAAGCAAATGTTGGATGGTGTCTCTTTATTGGGTTTGGTGTTAAATAGAGCAGAAGTGATAACTGATTCACAACACACCTGAGTGCCCCTGAACCAAATTAAAATGTAATTAGGAAATGCTTAACAAAATAAATGGAAAATACAATAAAACATAGATATATTACATTATAAAACTAAGTCAATATGTATCTTCAGGGATATTCTCATATATACAGATTATCAGTCCAGTTTCTATATGAATTTGACACCGTTGGTGAGGAAGGGTCTTGTTCAAACATCAGCTAGATTACATAGCTCCTGAGCTCTTTCCAACTCTGGGATTTAGAGTCTTCATAGATGAGAGCATATTGAAAGCAATAAGGCTATAAGAGATGAGCTCACTGACCACCCAACCAAGAAAAGGAAGTAGAATCTGAATAGAGATGGGAATGGGGGCAGGATTCTGGCTCACTTCCATTCCCCCAACTCAACAGAAGGTTTCTGTTCCACCTTCCATGTTTTTCCCCAGCATCAGCTCTAAGGGAATTAGTCTGAACAAGCTGAGCCAAAGGGGAATGACGATTAAAGCTAAGAAAAAAAAGTAAGTTCTATGGAATGGGAAAAAAAACCCAAGTTGCAGTCTAATTTTCCATAATATAACCTGGGCCCTGTGACAAGAAATAAAGCTAGGATTAGGGCAGAGTGAGACTGACAGTCACCCATGATTCAAACAGCCCAGTAATAAGCTAGTAACAAGCATTCTCATACTGCAGTTAATCTCACTACTCTTAGCTCCCCATCATTTTTATTCTTAATCATGTGGGTTTTTTCCTCTTTTAACTTTGAAAAGCTTTTTCACACCTAATGATAAAAAAAAATAAACCTTGTGGAACAACTTATCCAAATTAAACTTTGGTTAGATATTCAAGAGGGTTGAAAAAGGAATGAATATTAATTGGAAAATAGAACAAATGAGGAGCAAAGTAAACACTAAAAGACAGAAATCTTCTAATCTGTTACAAACATAAATAATACTCTTACATTTTCATTTCTAGCTAAAGAGATTAAAAAATGCAATAGCATAGGTGATAAATGGATGTCATTCCTTTCTTTGAGAAAATAAAATAAACAAAATCATGATGTTCAATTTGTTCTTCATTGGCATTCAGTGAAAACAAGAGTACAAAATTTGAAGTCTCCCACCACACATTAGGAGATGCTGAAAATTCTGGGACAAATTACTAGTCAAATGTTACTACTATGTAAAAAGAAATGGAATGCTAAAATGGAAGGTAAGGGTTTAAAAATAAAATCAAAGTTATCCTTCCCACCACCAAACAAATAAAATCAAATAAAAGGACTCAAAGCCAAAAAGATGCAAACAGACTGTTTTCTCCATAGAATATTAATGACAGTCTCTTGAATCACCACAGATAGTTAACAAAATATTTCTAATTGTTTAGTGCTTGGGAAAATCAGTTAAAATACACTTTTAATGTTCAGGGCAGAGCTCTGGGGACACGAGCATGCTAAGAAAGCTAGCACGAATCTAGGGTGCTAGACAATTATTCCTGTCTTCTCAAGAACCAAGGTATTTCAATTCCAAGATCCTCCACTGTCACAAAGCTAGCCTCCCCGGACTCTTCAGAAATTGCTTCCCAGCTCCCTTTGTAAACACATACACTAATCAATATCTTGTTAAACCAGTCTAGCAAAAGCTGTAGAGAAGCCAATCAAACCCAGCAGCCAAGGTGAGACATCATCTCCCTGCCTTGCATTGATTTACCACTTTCTGGGTTAGCATCAATGCCTCCCTGAACCACAGAAATGCTACCAGCATTGAGTAAAGCAGGTTGGCAGACAGCAAGATTCCAAGCCAAGGGAAAGAATTCAACAAACAAACCGATCCCAAGACCTTGGAGCTGCCCACCTCATCCTCAAGCACCTGGGGCAAGCTCAGCCCAACCTCTACCATCTTTGCTTACTTTCAACAGAATTTGTCCACAGTATATTAAAGACATATATATGTTTCCTGCCTTTTCCTCCCTCCGATAGGCCCCAAGTTTAGCGTTTCTCAATGCACATCACCCTTCTCCCACTCCAAGCTTCATGTGGGGCCTTGCCTCCCTCCTGGATGCGACCCCATTTTTGCAAGTTGCTACATGTGAGGAAAGAGAGCCGATTGTCTAGCTGGGCTGAACCCTCCCTCAGAAGGCTGAATCAGCCAAGATCTTTGCGTGGCCCACATCTCCTAATCGTGGGAAAGGGAAGCAGGAGTCTAGACTGGTTTGGGAGATATCCCAATTTACCACATTATGCAACTGTCACCAATTTGGATTGAGTATGCAATGATGGAAAGTAGCCCTTTGATTTGGATGTGGGGCAGAGCATGAAAAATGTCTCAACAAGTTGTTCCAACAATTGCACAAACGCACCATTTAACCCTCACTCTGCATCTTCAATACAGAACACTAACCCCACTTAATTAGACCCAGCACACACCCAGTGAGGGAGGCCAGGACTAACACCCCCAATTTACAGATGGCGGAGCTTAGTCACAGTGAGATTAGATGAGCTCTCTCAAGGCACCAGGAGCCAGCATTAGTTGGACGAGCCAATAGAATTTACTTGGTGCCCACTCTATGGAAAACACCTGGGAGAAACTCAAAAGGAAGTGAAAACAGTCTTCACCCTCGAGAAGGTTATAGTTTCCTAGGTGACACCTTTATATCTGTGTGTATGAACACATAAGAAAAAACCAACAAAAGCAATTCACCAGGGAAGCCTCCCACAGCATTTTCATACTTGGAAATTATTTGAGAAAACTTACTCATACATAAGGTACCTAAATGTCTTTGACTGAGGCAAGTTGGTCCTGGGTCCTCACTAGGAATCGATTATTCAAAATGACTTGGGCTGACACATACCCTTCACTAAGTTTTCCTTTACCCCAAATCTCCTTGTCTTTCTTCTTCCTCCTCTTCTCTCTCACAGTTCTCCTAATAGATAAATTCAGTTGTTGTTCAGTCATTTTTTGACTGACTTTTTTTTTTGACTGACTCTTTGTTACTCTGAGGTTTTCTTGGCAAAGATACTTGAGTGGTTTTCCATTTCCTTTTCCAGCTCATTTTACAGATGAGGAAACTGAGGCAAACAAGGCTAAGTGACTTGCCTGGGGGCATACTGCGAGTTACGTGTTAGATTTGAATTCAGGAAGAAAAGTCATTCTGACTATAAATCCAACATGCTTTTTAACTGCCCATAATAGGGAGAGATTTTGCCTTAAAGTTAGGAAAACCTGGGTGGAAATTCCAATTCAGATACTTGCTAGAAGGGGAACCCTGGATAAATTATTTAATCTCCTATGGAAAATGAGATTAATGATAACTTTTAACTCATAAAGTTGTTAGGATTTGAGGGGAAAGGTAGGTAGATCACTTTATAAAACACTGAAGTATTATATAAATGTCCATTATGATTAGTATTGATTTTCTTTTTTTTCCCCTCTTAAAGCCATTACTTCCAGTGTTAATAATAACTAAAATAGAAGGCAAGGGCTAGGCAATAAGCATTAGTCACTTGCCCAGAGTCACACAGCTAGGAAGAGTCTGAGGTCAGTTTGGAACACAAGTCCTCTTGATTGCAAGCCTGGCTTTCTATCCACTGTTGCCCCCTAGCTGCCCCACCCCTGTTCCTTAAGAGGTGGTTAGAATGAATAGAATGCTGTATTTAAAGACAGAAAGAGAGGTCAAATCCAACCTCAGACGAGTTCCAATCCAATCTCTTTGTGCCTCAGTTTCCTCAACTGTAAAATAGGGATTGTGAATAACACTTCCCTCCAAGGCTTGTTTTAAAGAGCAACTGAAATTTGTGAAAGAATTTGCAAACCTTAAAGCACTCTATAAGTGCTTGTTATTATCATTGTTCTCATTTTCCTCCTGCCCACTTTCCTCATGTTTTTCTATTTTCTTCTTGTTACAGGATGAAAATGTGTTGGTTTTTTGTATCTTCCTCTTCCCCAGCCCTTAGCACAAGTCCTTGTACACAAGAGGCTTACTTTGGGGGCAGGTAGGTAGCCCAGGGCATAGAGCCCCAGGCCTGGAGTCAGAACCTTTGCCATGTCTTGCCTGTCTTAGAATGGATACTAAGGTGGAAGGTAAGGGCTTAGTTTATTTATTTTTTTAATGCTTACTTTTGAGTAGTTGTGAAGTTTCTATCTAGGAAGCAATCATTTTGTTTTCTCCTCAACCAGGCAATCCACAGCAGTGGTGCCAGGTTCAAAAGGAGGTAATGGGAGAGGGGAGAGCCTCTAAAACTTACATAAGGATCCCTGTGAGCCTCATATTAACTTCATTTCAAGATGTAGTATTATTTATGTTTTACTGTATTGATTTATTTTGTTTGGTATTTCCCAGTTGCATTTGGATCTGGGTCCAGTCAGCACTAGTAATATCTTCTTTAATCAAAAGTCAGTTATTCAACACAGAACATAGCCTGGACGTATGTACCCAAAAGGTCCCTCTAGTCTTCCAGAAGAGAGAGAGATGGAAAGATAGATGTATAATCAGACACAGAGAGAGGGGTAGGGGGGAGAGAGAGAGAGAGAGAGAGAGAGAGAGAGAGAGAGAGAGAGAGAGAGAGAGAGAGAGAGAGATATGGATGGATGGATGGATGGATGGATGGATGGATGGATAGGTAGGAGGGTAGGTAAGTGGGTAGATAGATAGGTAGATAGACATACATATATAAAAAGACATATACATACACACACTTTTGACTCAAATGAGAGGTCTTCATTCAGATCCTATTTACTCTTACTTACTTTGACTCTTTACACCATGCTAGAAATATTGGGATCTGACCTCCAAGTCCACTGCAAACTAAAAGCAGCAAACTAGGAAAGGAGAGACATATAGATACAAAGAAAGCATCAAGTACTGACATCTGATAGCCTGATAGCCACAAGCTTGACAATAAAGGAGGAGACAGAGAAATTATGAAAAACAGGCTTGGTGGACAGGGAGCCAGGTCTGGAAACAGGAGGTTCTGAGTTCAAATATAGTCTCAGACTCTTCTAAGCTGTCTGGTCAAAGCATTTAACTCTAATTACCTAGCCCTAACTAAAGATAACTAGTATAGATTCTATGACCAAAGATAGGGATTAAAAAAAAGATGCCAGAACTTAAAAATTATAGCCTCAAAGCTCTCCATCCCTTAATAACCTCAGGACCCCCATGTCCCAGCACAGTCCAAGAGTGAATAGTCATATGAATGAACTCAATTCAACAATCAAGAAAAGATTCTGTTATATTTAGTCAGGGGAATGTGCTGCACACTTTTAATGATGCAAAATAGTTCCAAAGAGCCTGTTACTCAAATGGGGGAGCTTCCCCTACCTAGAAAATTTAATGATGTGGTGATGGACAGAATGCTAGGAAAATGAGAAGCCTTGGTCTTGTCTTACCTTTCTGTTACTGTTTCTTTACTTAATTCACTCGGCTTCCCCTCTCCCCAATTCTCTCCATCTTACCCCCAATCCCCACCCTAGATAGCCTGGTTAGGGGCTAGGACATTAGATAGCTACAGGCTCGTTGGGCAAAATATTACTTCTTTTTTAACCTTTCTGCTACCCAGAATTCTCCTCACCATGATGATCACTGGGGTACCAGTGGCTCTAGGCTAGGAACCTTCCCAGGCTCCAGTCCTGGAGGCCATCCTTCTGAAAGTGTTCATTTTGCTCCCAACTGCCAAGAAGGGACAGCCTGAACCATCGAAACTAAGCCACCTCTTCCTATTACAAGAACAAGCAGGATGTACTCAAAGCTCAGTGGACATAGGGTCAGGGCCAGAGAGAACAATTCCAGCTGCCTTCTTTGCTGCCATTTCCAGCTATTTCTGCATGATGCACATTCAGTTCAATTCAGTAAACATTTATTATGTGCCAAGCCCTGTGCTAGACACTGAACATACAAATTAAAAATGAGTGTCCTTGAGGGATTTATTTTCTATTGATGGGGAGAAAGAGGGTAGGGAGGTAGAAAATTAAGTACAAAGTCAAGGAGAGAGGAGCTGCAGACCACCTCCTTTGTATACTGCAAGGAAGAGCCTCACTAAGCATCTGGTAATGTGGGAAAGGGACAGTACATACCTGGCAGGAGGCAATCAGCCAAGAAAGTCTCCAGAAGTTTGTTAAATAAGCTGACTTGGGAGCAGGGACCCATTCCCCAGTTAGCTGCCCTTATCTATTCTCCAGCAGCTAAATGGCTCAGTAGACCGAGTGCTAAGCCTGAAGTCAGGGAGACCTGAGTTCAAACCTCACTTCAGACACTTACTAGCCCTGTAGGCTAGTCACTTAACCTTTGTTTGCCTTAATCCACCAGAGAAGGAAATGACAAATCACTCCAATATCTTTGGTGAGAAAAGTTCCTCTGACAATGTGGTCCACAGGGTCATCAAGAGTCAGGCAAAATTGAACAATGACTTCTATTGTCTGCCTTCACAAGTCCCATGATGAGGAGCTGAATAAAAGTAGAAGCCAGTTATTCTGTTTCTTCTCTGTTGCTAGCAGTAGTGAGTGGGACCTTTAGAACACTTGCCTTTTTAGACAGTAATTTCAGGCTTCTCTTTGTGCTTTAGAAAGTGAACTGGGTTAGCTAAGTGGCATAGTGGACAGAGCACCAGGCATCCAGTCAGAATCACCTGGGTTCAAATCTGATCTCAGACACTTCCTGGTTATGTGGGCCTGGGAAAGTCACTTAATCCTGTTTACCTAACCTTTGTCCTTCTGTATTAGAGAAGAAAGAAAGAAAGAAAGAAAGAAAGAAAGAAAGAAAGAAAGAAAGAAAGAAAGAAAGAAAGAAAGAAAGAAAGAAAGAAAGAAAGAAAGAAAGAAAGAAAGAAAGAAAGAAAGAAAGAAAGAAAGAAAGAAAGAGATAAAGAAAGAAAGAGAGAAAGAGAGAAAGAGAGAAAGAGAGAGGGAGAGAGGGAGAGAGGGAGAGAGGAGGAAGGAAGGAAGGAAGGAAGGAAGGAAGGAAGGAAGGAAGGAAGGAAGGAAGGAAGGAAGGAAGGAAGGAAGGAAGGAAGGAAGGAAGGAAGGAAGGAAGGAAGGAAGGAAGGAAGGAAGGAAGGAAGGAAGGAAGGAAGCAGAAAGCCAATAGGTAGGTAGAGGATAAAAAGGGGGAAAAAAACCAGAGTAATTTTTAAAAAGGAAAGGGATGGATTAAAGAGTACATGTAGAGGAGTTGGCCTTGTCAAGAAGAAAGGTTGCCTTTTCATCTTACACTGAAAGAAAGAACAAGAGCTAACAAGGGGTTTTGAAGATATAGGGGAGAGGGAAGAGAGAACTTCCAGAATTTTTTTTCTCAGAAAAGTATGAGGCAAGCTCCTCAGCTGAGAGAGAGGTAAAAGGGTATGAGAGGCTTAAAGAGAAAAGAGATTTTTAAAATCCTCTGTGGAGTGTGGAATAGAACAAAATCTCTTAAATTTGTTTCTGTTGTGGCAATCTGGTAAAACTTACAGATCTCTTCTTAGAATTATGTTTTTTAAATGCATCAAATAAAATGCAATTCCACAGGAAACCAATTATATTGAAATACAAGTGTAATTTCCCAAGGAGCTATGGACCCCAGGTTAAGAACTCTGGGATAAAAAAAAATCAGTTACAGAGGAGTAGAACTGCTTGACTATAGAGACAAAATTTTAAAGATATAAAAGTGAAGTTAGAGCAAGAGTGAAAGTTTGAGCAGGTACTAGAGTTTGAGCAAGTACAGGAGGCAGGAAGGATTGGGATCCCCTTGAAGTCAATGAATTGGTTTCAGAGGATAAGGTAAAGGGAGAAAAAAACAAAGTTATGATTTTTAAAAGGTATCTGGGAGTTTTTGAATGTTAAAATAGAACGCTTGTGGGTAATGATGAGACTAAGAGTGTAACCATTCCTGTATGTGACTGAAGTAGAATGGAAGAAAACTTGGGAGTTGAGATTGAGAAATTGAGAGATTATGGGCATTTGAGAGACATCAACCTATATGTCAAAGTTCCATGGGATAAGAGCAGAAGTTAGGTTCGAGAAGCAGTCTATGAGCCAGGTACTAAACTCCTTGAGAAAGGAGAGAAAATATCCTGGGGCAGGGGGGATTGTTACCCACCTATAGGAACTTGATTGGGAGATAAAGTTGAATGGAATGAACTGTGACAGAGTGGTTAGCAGCAAAGGGAGAAATGGAAGTGGTAAGGAGTATCCCTCCCCCCTCCATCCAGAATCAATATATGAATCCAAGAGAGATGGGGCATAAAGGAAAGTTCAGCCAGTTCAGGAGAGAATGGCTAGGGATGCAGTGTAGGAAAGGCAGGTATCTTCCAGTACAAGTAAAGAGAAGGAGACAAAGAAGAGATTTAAAACTCCAGAAATGCAGCACAAATGTAAGCTATTATTAGTTAGACCTCATCTCTCCAATCTAGGAGATTGTAGAGGGAAGTAGCAAATACTGCTGTTTTAATTATCCTCACCCCTGCTGCTATGGATAATCAGATATTGATTGTTCATAGATTCATGGGTTGAGAAGGTGCTTTCATAAGCTATCTATTCCATCCAGTTGATTTATAAATGTTGCAGCAATGAATTCCTATATTCCAAGTGTCTCTATATGATAGATGATTTGAGGGAGGAGAGACTGGAGACAGGGAAGTCAACAAGAAAGTAATTGCAGTAATCTGATCATGATATAATCAGGTCATGGTCTAAGATTATAGCTGTCAAAAGCAAAGGATAGAGAGCCAAAGAAATATCACAGAAGAAGATTTAGCAGGACTATGAGCCAAACTTAATTAGATTCTAAACTCTAAAACCTACTAAAAGGGATCCTCTGGCCTTTTAATTCAAGGTTGCAAAAATTTAAGCTCTTTTTTATCTCACCTTCGGGCAATATGAACAAGATGCTGTTTCAAGCAGACAGCAAACTTTGATATGATTTATTTTGTATATATGTACTTTTTAATAAATACCAGGCTAAATCAAACAAATGGTGAGGTGCCAGTCTTGGCTAATTTTGCAGAATATTTTTTATTTTGGGTTCTACTGTTAGCCCCCATTTGGTAGAAACAAGACAGGTGGAAGGATATTTTTTTAAACAATCCTTACCTTCCATCTTAGAATCAATACCAAGTATCAGCTCTAAGGCAGAAGAACTATAAGTACTAGACAATTGGGATTAAGTGACTTGTCCAAGGTCACACAGCTAGGAATCAACAAGCATTTATAAAGTATTTTCTATGTTCCTGGCTCTAGGAATACAAAGAAAAATACAGTCCTTGGTTTCAAAGAACTTACATACTGGAGGAAGCATGGACATTTTAACTGGCAGCAGGGAAGCAACCAATACATTGACCCATAGACTAGAGAAATTGGAGATAAGTAAGAGAATTGGGGCATTCTATTGGAGAAGACAACGAACTAGGCTCACTTTTCCATGGAGAGGGGTTTGCAAAAAGGAAGGCCACCTCTTCATGGGAAACAAGGGTGGAGAAGGAAGTGAAAGAAGATATCTATGTAATATGAAATGAGCAATAAGGGAGAAGAGAGAACTCTAAGAGAATGGCCTCAATTTTCCCAGTGAAATAGGAGGAAAGTTTTTAAACTGAGAGGGTAGAAGATGGGGTAGCAGTGGGAGATTTGACAAGGGAGTAAAAAGGTTTGGAAAAACTGCTATGATGAGTGGGATAATAGGATAGTCAATTAATTAGGAAATTTTAAAAGGATTGCCTTGCTGCGATGAGGGCCCAGTTGAAATTATGAAAATTAGTAATGTATGGCTTTGTGATTTTTTCCCCCAGCTCCTATAAGTAACATGTGAATATGATTAAAGAAGGGAAGATGATGGGAATCCTCACTAGGCTGGGGTCTGGCAAAGCATCACCTCTGATAGGCTAGATAATGACTACTAAGCTCTCTTTTTCTTTGTCTCTCTCTGTTATCTCTTTTTCTATCTCTTTTCCTTTGGAATGGAAAAAATTAACTTGAAGACAGAAGTAATTAAACTCCATATATTTGGGATATGAAAGTCCCTTTCTTCTCAAGTTTCTCCTTCCATTCTATTCTCCCCACAACTGCCAGTGACTTTTCTAAAACACAGTCACCACCTTGATACAGGTCCTCATCATCTCCTGCTTAGATTTTTTTTTTTGAAAATTAAAAACCTTTTTTCTTCTGTCATAGAATCCATACTGAGTATTGGTTCCAAGTCAAAAAGGGTTAGGCAATGGGGATTAGGTGACTTACCCAGGGTCACACAGCTAAGAAGCCAATTTGAACCCAGGACCTCCTGTCTTCAGGTCTGTCTCTCTATCAATGAGCCACCTTTGTCAAATCTCCCACAGCTACTCCTTCAGCAATCCCATCTCCTACCTTCTGAGTTGAAAAACTTTCTTCCCATTTCACTGGAAAAATTGAGGCCATTCTCAGAAGATTCTCTCTTCTCCCTTTTTGCTCATCTCACATTACACAGATATCTTCTTCCACTGTCTTCTTCACCCTTGTTTCCCATGAAGAGGTGGCTGATGTATTGCTTGCTTCCTTGCTGCCTTCTAAAATACCTAAGCTTCCTCCAGTATAAAACACACACAAACCCTCTCACCTGAGTAAACGATCCTCTATCTCACCTTACCTTCATAGCCATACTCCTTAAAAGAGCTGTTTATGTTGGGTGTCTTCACTTCCTTTCCTGTAATTCTTTTTTTTTTTAACCCTTGCCTTCTGTCTTGGAATCAATATTAAAATATTGATTCTAAGTCAGAAGAGTGGTAAGGGCTAGGTAATCAGGGTTAAGTGACTTGCCTAGAGTCAGTCCCACAGCAAGGAAATATCCAAGAGCAGACCTGAACCCAGGTTTGCTCTATTCACTGTGCCATCTAGCTGTCACTTTTCTAAACCCTTTCAATGTGGCCTCTAATCTTATCATTCAACTGAACTGCCTTCACCAAAGTTCCCCCAGATCTCATGAATACCAGATCAGATCTAATGACCTATTATCCTTATTTTTCTTGACCTCTCTTCAGCCTTGAAAACTATCAATCATCCTCTTTACCTTGATAATCTATTCTCTCTAGGTTTCCACCATCTCCTGATTCTTCTACTCATCTCACTACTCTTTCTTAGGCTTCTTTACTGGATCTTTATCCAGAGCATGCCCTCTACTGAAGGGATTAGTAATGCAAGGGTTAGTCTTGAGCTTTCTTTTCCTTCTATTATTCCTCCTTAATGATCACATCAGCTACTGGGCATTCAATTTTTCCCCAGATCTACGCATCCAATTCTAGCCTCTCTGCTGAGCTCCAACCTCGTGTCACTTACTGTCTCTTGGACATCTCAAGCTGGACATCCTGTAGACATCTCAAATATATTATGTCCAAAACAGAACTCATTATCCCTTCTCTACCTGTCTTCTGTATTTCTCTATTACTGTTAAGGGCACTGCCATTGTTTCAGGTACCCAGATTTATAATTTTTTTTAAAACTCTTACCTTTTGGACTTAGAATTGTTACCAAGTATCTATCCTAAGGCTGAAGAGCAATAAGATCTAGACAATTGGGGTTACTTGACTTGCCCAGGGTCACACAGCTAGGATGAGTCTAGGGCCAGATTTAAACCCAAGAACTTCCAAGGCTGGGTCTCTAGTCATTGAGCAACCTAGCTGTGCCCAGGCTTGTAATTTTTTTAATTTACATTTTATTCATTCTTGTAAGTGAACAATCCCATAAAACAAAAATCCCAAAACATATACCCAAATAAACAAGTGATAAATCATATATTTTCATCTGCATTTCTACTCCCACAGTTCTTCCTTTGGAGGTGGAGAGCATTCTTTTTCATAAGTCTCTCAGAACTGTGCTGGATCCTTGTATTGCTATTAGTAGCAAAGCCTATCCCATATGATCATTCCACAGTATTGCAGTTACTGTGCTTTATGTTCTCCAGGCTTATAATTTTAATGCCATCCTTGATTTCTCATTTGCCCTCCCCCAACATATCCAATCTATGAATATTTTAACATTTCAGCTTTCCCAACATCTCTTGGAAGTGTTCCCTTCTTCCCATTCACAAAGCCTCTTCCCTGGTGTAGACTTCATCAATTCACATTTGGACTATTGACATAGCCCTCTCCACACCAATCTATCCTCCACTGAGCTGCCAAAGTGATTTTCCTAAGCACAGTTGTGACCATGTTACTCCTCCCAGACCCAACATAGTAAACTCTGGTGATTTCTTTCATCTCTAAGATCAAATATAAAATCTTCAGTTTGATTCTTAAAGCCCTTTGCAGCATGATGCTTTTAAATATTTGTGTGTGTATACATATATGTATAAAAATTTTAAATATAAAATATATTAACATAGATTTACATTCTTATTTTATGCCTTAGAATCAATACTAAGTATCAGTTCCAAGGCAGAAGAGTGGTAAGGGCTAGACAATCAGGGTTCAGTGACTTGCCTAGTGTCCCACAGCTAGGAAGTATCTGAGGTCACATTTGAACCCAGGACATCATGACTCCAAGCCTGGTGCTCTGTTGCCCCTTCCTTATGGTATTTTTATTGACTGTCGCCTATTCCTGCCATGCTCTACATTCTCACAACTATGTCTTAGCTTCTGGACTCCTTTAAACTAAAATTTCACTTTTTCTGGAAGCTTGTCCAATGCCAAAACATCACCCAGATCATTGCTTCCCTCTGAGATTACCTCCAGGTACATAGCTTGTTCGTACATAGTTATTCCCATATTGTTTCCCCCCACGGAAGGTGAGCTCCTTGAGGAAAGGACCGTTTTTTGTCTTTGTTTCCTAGCACTTAGCACAGTGCCTGCCAAATAAAGCCATTATTAAGTGTCCACTATGTGCCAGGACCAGCTAGGTGGCACAGTAGAGAGAGTGCTGGGTCTAGAATAAAGAAAAGTCCTCTTCCCAAGTTCAAATCTGGCCTCAGATACTTCCTAGTTCTGTGATCCTGGATAAGTCTTTTAACCCTGTTGCCTCAGTTTCTTCATCTGTAAAATGATCTAGAGAAGGAAATGGTCAACCACTCCAATATCTTTGCCAAGAAAGTCCCAAATAGGGTCACAAAGTGTCTGACATGACTGAGAAAGATGGCACAAAATGTGTGTTGCAAATACAAAAGTAAGACAATCCCTGCCTTCATTGAGTTTACAGTCTAATACAGAGAGACATATGTAGACATGAGGGTGGTTTGGTTTGGTTTTTCTCACTTGTTGCCAGAGAAAACAGCTGCCACCATTATTGATACTGTGATTATCAGAACTAGGAAGCTCATGACAGACTCCTCCAATAGAAATAGATAGGTATAGATAGGCTTCATTCTGGAAAGGCCACAGTGCCAGGCACTGAAGAACAGAGTGAGGGACTTGAGATTTCAGTGGTATAAGGGAATTCCCAATGAGGAAACTCCCTCTACCAAGGGAGATCCACAACTTAGTCTTAAAGTAACTGGCAGATTAAGTCACATTCCCAAAGTCCCATAACCAATAAGTTTCAGAGTCAGGGCATGATTCCAAGTCATTCTGGCTTCAAGAACAGCTCTCTACCATACCTCCAAAATTCTTCCTTTAAAACTGAAATTTGGGGGAAATTGGCTAGGATGTAAAAGATAACAACTCCAGGTTGTTCTATGGATTCAAGAATCTTTTTGACGATGGGAAAACAAATTGCTTTGGCATGATTTATAATTCTCCTGACATTGCAATGAAAAATGAACCAAAGCACAGACTTGCAAACCATGGCCAATATGAAAAAAAAATTGTTTGAAAGCAGGGTCAAGAATACAAGAACAAATTGAAGTGAAGGGTAGTGCAAAGGCAAATGGTAGTAAAAGCAAAAAGAATTTAAAAACACTGAAGTGATTTTATCTATGAAAATAATATAGGATTTTATTTCTATTTTTAAATATTTTATATTTATTTTATCTAAAATAATATAGTTTGCTTTTAATCAGAGCATAAACACTTTGTAAAACAAAAATATATAAATATAAAATTTTAGAATATCAATACAGAATATATAACAGCATACTAAATATCATTAAAAATTGATATTAAATATTATATCTATATAGTAGAGGGACAGCTACATGGCCCAGTAGATAAAGAGGCAGGCCTGGAGATGGGAAGTACTAGGTTCAAATTCGACAGCAGACATTTCCTTGCTGTTGGCTCTGGATAAGTCACTTATCCTCAACTGCCTAGCCCTTACCACTCTTCTACCTTAGAACTGATGCTTAATATTGATTCTAAGATAGAAGGTAAGAGTACTAAAAGCAAAAAAAATATCTAGTAGAGTTGAAGCAAAGGGAGGGAGTTTTAGTCTAGTCTGGAATCTTGGTCTAATTTTTAAACTGGGGTTCATCAATCTGATTTTTAAAAAATGTATTTTAATAACTATATTTAAATATAATCGATTTTCATTGTAATACTATATATTTTATTTTATGAATTCAAAGGGGCCTATGGGTTTCACTAGATTGCCAAAGACATTCATGATACCCAAAATAGGTTAGGAACCCATACTGTCAAAAGTCAATGGGATGGTAGAGATATCATAGAGAACTCAATGGTCAATGGTGGCATTGTCTTGATTGCCATTCCCAGAAAAAGTGGTGTGTGTTGGCAGGAGAGGGGAGAGTCCTAAAAACAGGTTGTACTGGATTCAAAAACATAGTAGATGGCAAGATGAGTTCAATGCTCCACGGAAGAAGCCATGATATAATAATAATAGCTAGCATTTATATGGACACCTAGGTATCCCAATGGATAGAGTGCTATGCCTGAAGTCAGGAAGACTCGTCTTATTGAGTTCAAGTCCAGTCTCAGACATTTCCTAGCTATGTGACCCTAGGTTAGTAATTTAACTCTGGTTGCCTCAGTTTCCTCATCTGTAAAATGAATTGATAAAGGAGATGGCAAACTGTGAACTTTAGATTACTCCACCCTACTTAGTCTAACAAAATCAGGAATGTCTACACCCATATGTAAGGATTAAGTATATAGTAGGATGGCCTATGATAAACATGTGCTAGCAAATGACAAATCAGAAACAGCTGACAGACCCCTGGGCTCTCCTAAGTCAAGCTTAAGCTACCATTGGTACAGGTGAGATGCAGGAAAGTGATGTAAAACCCTCTATATATTTCGCATCACTTCCTCTCTTGGGCTTCTTTTGTGGCAGAGAGGTGGCTGGTGGCAGCTTGCTGAGCGTCTTGGCATCTTGGCATGGCGGCAGCTATTATCTGGTTTAGTAGTGAGTTTCCCTTGATACCATACTGGAGGAAGCCTAGTAACCTAATTCAGGTGAAGTGGCTTCTCTGAGCTCTCTCAGAGTTTAGGCTGATTTTTCCTTCTTTACCTTCCAAACACTATCCTCTTAGAAAGCCACTAATCTTCTTCAGACACCTTGGGCTTTGAATTCCCCCTGGTACAGGCCAGGCGGGTGAAATCCTATACCCTTTCCCTCTCTCTTCTCCTTGATTTCTTCCCTCTATATTGATTAAACCACTATAGATTTCCAAACTGACTCGGGTATTTTATTTGGGATATCCCCTGGAGACCAAAAATCAAACTTAGATTAGGTCACGATCCTAAATTATCCTTACAAAACCACTCTAGTATCTTCGCCAAGAAAACCCCAAATGAGGTGGGACATGACTGAAAAACAACTAAACAACAACAAAGACATAAAAAAAACTAAAATTTGTATTATGCTTTAAAAGTGTTTTATATACATACTGTTTCTTAAGCTTTATAGCAATCCTGAAATGTAGGCATTACAGTTATTAGTTTTCCCATTTTACAGTTCAAAAAATTGAGACTCAGAGTTTAAGGGACTTATCTGTATCTTTGCCAAGGAAACCCCAAATGCAGTACCAAAGACAGACACGACTGAAACAACTGAACAAAGAAATCATTTATGTGGCACTTTACATATACTATCTCATTTAATCCTCACATCAATCCTGGTAGGTGGTTATTATTACTATCTCCATTTTACAGAGGAGGAAACTGAGACAGAGTTATCAGGGTCACACAGCTAGTAAATGTCTGAGGTAGGATTTGAACTGAGGTCTTCTTGAGTCTAAGTACAGTTCTATCTACTGTGCCAGCTAGCTGCAAAATTCATCTCAAAGTTCCCCACTTGACAGGCAAGAAGAAATATCTACAGATAAATCTTGGATTTAAATAATTTAGAGCTATTTTATTTTACAGTTAGGAAAACTGAAGCTCTAAATTCACAATGAATTTGAGAAATAAGATCACACCCATTTTGTTATCATTGCCTAAGACATTCTTCAAACTCTTGGTGAGGATTTCTTTTCATCTATATGTTAAACCTCATGCCACAGGGCAATCTGTTCACTCCTACAGGAGTACTTTGGTGAAAGGGCATCTTAAATCAGCCTGCTTGATCTTAGTTTCTTGTGACATTCACTAAACTTTGAAAATAGCATTGTTATTTTAAAGGAAGAGTTCTTATAGTCTTTGTAACCATCCCAGAAAAAAAAAACACAAGTATAATGTTCCTTCCCTGTCTTGAAAAATGGAGTGTCTGCATTGGTTCTTCATAAAAATAAATCTAAATCAGGTTGGTTTTTTCCTACCGTGTTCAGTTGAATAAATAAGAATATGAGTAGGGTTTTTTTGGAGGCAAGGAGTTTAGAACTACTAAAATCACTTCAAGTCTTTGTAGAGGGATGTCCATGATTCTACATGAGAACAAATACTTTAATAAAATTTGTTGGTACATTTTAATAAGTGATTAATAGATTTTGATAGGTTTATTGATAGGTAGTTAATAAAGTTTATTGGTACATTCCCTGAGTCCAAATATTTGCCACAAAAACCCATCTCTTTGGCATCAGGGCTGTTCCAGGGAGGCTATATGATTATGAATCACAGAACAACAAAATAGAAGGATTTAAATTAGGAATAACACAAGGAGCAAAGGAAATACATATCATGTGCCTAAGGAAACAATGGAAATTAATGTATTATTACAGGTGAATTGCACATAAGCAGGGGTCTCAAAGATATTGAGGATATTAATAGCAAGAAAGAGATGAGCCAGGCTGGTAGCAAAAATGAGTCAAAACAGAAAGAGGCATATCAATGCTCCCAAGATATGGAAAGCACAAAAGGACTTCAGCATATTGAGATTTGAACCCAGATCCTCTGATTTCCAATGCTCTTTGATTCTCTCTGTTCCAATGATGTTTCCCAGTGGATAGTGCTTCTATTTCTTTAAGATGTGAAAATAAATTTCCATTTATGACCATGATGTTTCTTCAGTTTTATGTGTCTGCTAGTGGTTTTGAAATATGTTTCTGCATTCCTTTTGGGATAAAAAAGATAAGGAAGTTTGCAAGGCACTTTCATGCTTGATAATTTTCTAAGCAGAAATTCAGAACTGTGCGTGGTTGAAGTGGCTTTAAAATGAAATATTAATGAGAAAGACTCTTGTCTTGGGACAATGGTAAACTATTTCTTATGTTGTGGGATATTGTCAGGGAAAGCAGTATCAAGCAGAGGAAAGAACCTTGGCTTTGAATCAGATGAAGCCAGGTCTTGTTCTGGCTATATGCATATGACCATGAGAAAGACAATTAGCCTCTCAAAAACCCAATTTCCTCATCTATATCATGGAGATAAGTCTTGGCCAGACTACCTAAAAAGATTATTATTGGAAACAAGCTTCATAAAATTTAAAGGGCAATTGTTATTGCCAGGGACTGAACTTCCTGGAACTTAACTAAAATTAATGGCAACTTGAAACCAGTCTGGCTGAAGATTTTTTTGTTATTGTTAAGAGGAATTCTAAAGTGTAACCAAAGTCTTAGAAGTGACTTCATTGAAGAACTAGGGGGGAAAAACTAATAATTTTATCTGATTCCTGACTTGAGTCTTATGTCCATATCCTCTGTCAGCCCTAAAATATGATCATTGGAAATTTAGAGAATTTGATAAAAACAAAGTTTTTTCTCCATCATCATTGTTGTCAACATCATTGTTGTTGTCATCATGGTCATCTTCATGATCATCATCATCACAGCTAGCATTTATATAGTGCCTTAAAGTTTGCAAAATGCTTTACAAATATTATTTCATCTGGTCCTCAAAGTGAGGTAGGATATTATTATACTCATTTTACAGAGGAAGAAACTGAGGCAGACAAAGTGAATTGCTGAAGGTGACACAGTAAGTGTCTGAGGTAGAACTGGAATTCAAATCTTCATAAAAGAGAGAGGAAGAGGAAGAACAAGAAGAACAAGAAGAGGGAGGGAAGGAAGGAAGGAAGGAAGGAAGGAAGGAAGGAAGGAAGGAAGGAAGGAAGGAAGGAAGGAAGGAAGGAAGGAAGGAAGGAAGGAAGGAAGGAAGGAAGGAAGGAAGGAAGGAAGGAAGGAAGGAAAGAAGGAAGGAAGGAAGGAAGGAAGGAAGGAAGGAAGGAAGGAAGGAAGGAAGGAAGGAAGGAAGGGAAACAAAAAAATTTATATTTTTAAGTCTCTCACCACTAGTGGAGACTAGATAGATAGATAGATAGATAGATAGATAGATAGATAGATAGACAGACAGACAGACAGGTAGGCAGACAGACAAAAAGATAGACATTTGAACCTCCAATTGCAGGCCATTTGGGGGGATTTTCTTTGTATCATCTTCAATTTCAGAAGCCTTTTCTATCCCTCTTCTGACTGCAATGGAAAGTAACCTTTATGAGGGCAGGAACTATTTCACTTTACATTTGGAAAAATTTCACTTTTGTCTTTGTATCCCCAGCACCTAGTATATTTCCTGGCATAGAAGAGATGTTTAATAAATGCTTGACTGAATGATTGTTATTTGAACAGATCTATGAAAGATTTGTGGAGAAAAAAAATCACAATCCAATTCAGCAAGTACAGGTATCACTTACACATCACAACTTGTCTCCATCTTGGTTTCAATATATTGTGGGTTGACCTAAGAAATTAAATGAGAATTTGGGGGGAGTTTTGTGGGAGGTGCAGACAACATAGAAAATGTTTAGAAACTCAAAAATCCATAAAATAAAATATAATGTTTTATAATAATATATTTCATCTTTTGATATAACTAATATACACATTTTTTCTTACTGTAAAGCATAAAAGCAAAAGAACAAATTCAAATTTCTTCTCTGGTATGAAGGAGAGGCAAAAAAATTTTACATGGATTTTCCAGATCACACAGACACCTCACCCCTAATCTTCACAATGTGGAAAGGATGCCTATATTTATTTTGTTTTAAATCCTTACCTCCTGTCTTAGAGTAAATTCCATATACTAATTCCAAGGAAGAAGAGCAGTAAGGGCTAGGCAATTGGGGTTAAGTGATCTGTACAGGGGCACATAAGCTAGGAAGTGTCTGAGGTCACATTTGAACTCAGGTCCTCTCAACTCCAGGTCTGGCATGCTATCCGTACTGCCTAGCTAGCCCTTCAATAAATATTTATTCATCCCAATTATGTGCCAGCCTCTGTGTTGGGTTTAGGCTAGGATTATGGAAATGAATCAGTTCCTGTCCTCAGAGTTTACATTCACTGGGGAAGTATAAATTAAAATATCCACAAGATAAGAATACAAGTCAGGTTGCTCTTTTTAAAGTCAAAATGTTTAATACCATAATTGGAATGAAATGAAGATCAATTTAAATAGTCTTTTAAAAAGAAAATAAATATTCTAAATTATTTTAGTTAAATTGGTTTTGATTGTGCCCTTAAAATGTTCATTGCTTACGGTTTTTCACAAAGTTCCTTAAAAAATGCCTGTGAATAAACAGCCTTCCCAGAAAACTGTCATGAAATTGCTTATTTGTGAGATTGCTTATTTGGCTGCCCAGGTGGTCTATCTCCACAATCTTTCACAGACAGGTTTAAAATATGTATCTGCGTTTTCCAGGGTTGCTATAATGCACATCTATATCTACAAGACTAGAATAATGAAAGACACACAAACAAACTGAGAGAAATAATCCAAAACAAGTGGAAAAAGAGACCACACCATCCCCCAAATAAAAAATGTCACTTTACAAACCCTAAATCTCACTGAAAGCAAATGAGAAATATTCTGGGTTGGTTTTTGCTTAGTTTTGTTTTAAGGTAGTAGGTGGTGCAGTGGATAGAGCGCTGTGCCTGAAATTAGTCAGGAATACTCCTCTTCCTGAGTTCAAAACTATCCTCAGACACTTACTAACTGTATGACCCTGGGCTTAACTTAACCCTATTTACCTCGGTTTCCTCATCTGTAAAATAAGATGGAGAAGGAAAGATAAAACCCCTCCAATATCCTTACCAAGAAAACCCTAAATGGGGTCACAAAGAATTGGAACACAACCTAAACAAGGGAACAAAGACAACAAGTCCCCTTAGGAGTACATAAATCCATAAGCACTTAAGAGCCAGGAAAAAAAAACAAAAAAAAGGTCAGTGCTCAACTAGTCTAATCCTCTGATTTTACAGTTGAGGAAGCTATGGCCCAGAGAGATGAAGAGACCCTCTGATACCCAACTAGTAGCAAATGGCTGAGCCAAGATCTTTCCTAGATTTTCTAATCAAGTCTAGCATTTGCTCCAATACAACCACGTTGAACTCCCATTAAAAATTACAGAATGGGGGGCAACTGGGTAGCTCAGTGGATTGAGAGCCAGGCCTAGAGACAGGGGGTCCTAGGTTCAAATCTGGCCTCAGACACTTCCCAGCTGTGTGACCCTGGGCAAGTCACTTGACCCCATTGCCTAGCCCTTACCACTCTTCTTCTGCCTTGGAGCCAATACACAGTATTGACTCCAAGATGGAAGGTAAGGGTTTAAAAAAAACAAATTACAGAATGATGGACTCCAACAGAGAGTCACTTCACGCAAAGGGACAGGAAGATTCTAGTAACAATAGCTAGAATTATATAACACTTTAAGGCTTGCAGAATGTTTTACAACTATTATCTCTTTTTATTCTCCTGACCGCCATTATGATTCCCATTTTACAAATGAAGAATCTGAGGCAGACACAGGCTAAGTGATTTGCCCTAGAGTCAAAAGCCTTGTTGTAACTATCTGAGGCAGGATTTGAATATAGATCTTCCTGATTCCAAGTTCCAGAATTTGTCGAAAAGGTGAATTATGACCATTAGATACTATCTTTAGAAAACCATTTATGGTCAAAGGTTGGCCATCGCCCAGAGGAAGCTTCAGAACTAGGAATATTCAAGAAAGATGAAATCCAAAAGGGTAATTAAGGTTGCTTGGTTTTTTCCCTTTGCTTTCTTTCATTTTCTCCCTTTACTCCCCTTTATATTTGGAGCACTCTAAGATGAGACCTTCAACCCCTGTCTAGTTGGGACATTAAAAGCTCCCTGGGGCAGTGTTCATCATTCAGCATTTGCCTCAGTGTCCTTGGCCAAGATCTCCCTCCCTCCATGGTCATGAATTTAACTGCTCACCCTGTTTGCCCTGTAGCCCCACCGGATTAAGTTACAGAGAGAAAACTACATGAATTATTGATTACAAGATTTTCATCTTTTCTAATTCTTTTGAAGAATTCCTCTTACTTCCTCCCTCTGGCCACTCATACACCCCTTGGAATTAATTCAGCGAGGAACTTAAATCTGTACTGCATACCCAAAGGGCTTAAAATCAGAGAGAATCTTACAGGAACTCAGATCCAGTTCTTTTATTCTTTTGAATCCAAGAGGACCCCTATGAGGGAGTGTGTGAACATGACTCAGTGCCCACTGCTGGGGAAGTCAGACTGTGGAAAAGAAAATATGGTTGGAAGAACACAGAGGGAAGAAACTGTCCCTGCTCTCTTTGATATCTATTTGCCAGGGACATTCAGTTAGTGGCTAGTATCCACAGGGATGCTGTTTGTGTCTGGTTCCTTTTCCCTGCAAGTGGCATATGACAATACAGATTTCATGAGGTGGTTGTGTGATTCCCAGGCTTTGGGTAATAAAGGGCTAGAGTTCTTGCAAGGGATCCTTGAATTCTATTTTTTTTAAACCCTTTCCTTCTGTCTTAGAACCAATACTATGTATTGATTCCAAGGCAGAAGAGTGGTAAAGGCTAGGCAGTGGGGATCAAATGACTTGCCCAGGGTCACCTGGAATTCTATTTTCAACAAAGTAATATCTACATCCCAAGGTTGATCCTCCCCCTACTCATGGGAATATCCAATGGGATAATCAATCCAAGGAAGTAACATATGCACACTTTAAAAACCTTAAATATAAATGTTAAAATAAATATAAATGTTATAAATAAAAATAGTTTTTAACTTAACATAAATGTTAGCTGTCTTTACTGTCATCTTTGTCTTTAATATATATTAAAATATATTAATAGAATAAATTAAAATGGTACTTTTTTCCAATTGTCTGTGGATGTTTGTGTGATTGACAAAACAAATTCATTTAAAAGGACTGAATCTATAATTGTTTTGTCATTACTTGTTGTTGGTGGGTTTTTTTTTTATCCTATACCTTCTATCCCAGTAACAACTCTAAGACAGAAGAGCAAGGGCTAGGTAAAAGGGATGAAGTGACTTTTCTAGGGTCACACAACTAGGGAGTATCTGAGATCAGATTAGAACAAAGGTCTGGTACTCTATCCACTTTGCCATCTAGCTGCTTTAATGTGTTTTCTTAATTATTAGACACTAATAGTACAAATATCATTTCCTATCTATAAATTTTTTTGGCATTTGAAATGGGTCCTCATACTTAAAAAGGTTGACAACTGCTGGTGTATACTGGAAGTTAAGAGAATTAAAGTTAAAGATTTAGACTTGAGTTCTAGTTTTCTGCATTTTAGTATAGTTGCTGTGTAATTTTGGATAAGTTATATACTCCCCAAGCTTCAGTTTCCTTACCTGTAAAATGATAACGAGAGTCATCTTTCCTGTGAGAACCAAGGTAAGGAATATACAGTGTTATGTGACTTTGAAAGTTTTAGCTGTCATTATTATTCCAAAGAAACCCACAGATTCAATAAAATTAATAATACATTATAGTACATTACCATTCCAAATATTCATAATCTCCAAGCTACATGGAATAAAAACTTTCAAAATATAGAGCTATCTGAAGATACTTATGATATGAGAACAAGATAAGATGCACAAAAAGGCTGGTGTCTGCTATTGGAATGGTACCAAGGATGCTTTCAGTGAGCCTACAGAGGATAATGCTACATTCTAACATTTTTACTCACCTACAAAAAAATATTATTTGCAATGATATTGGACAATCCTGAAAGACCTATGACCTTCTTTCTCCAGAGGAAGAAATGCTGGAGTTGGATGAATGTGGATCAAAGCATACTATCTTTCACATCAGTGTATTTATGGTTTTATATGGGGGGTTTGATTTTGTATGAGTATGCTTTTACAATAATGACCAATATGGAAGTATGTTTTATATGATAATAAAAATAAGATTTAATTAAAAAAGAAAGTATTTATTATCTTTGAAATAACTTGTAGAGCATCAGACATGTGAATTTTAAAACTACTCCACCCTACTCAGACCATACTTTTGAAGATTTGATTTAGCTATTTCTGATTTGTAACAATGGAGATACTTGGTCTAACAGAATCAGGTCTTGGGAACTCTACATTGCTCCACCCTACTTAGTTTAACAAGGTCAGGAATGTCTGCACCCATACTCAAGGATTAAGTATCTAAGAAGATGGCCTTCAACAGACATGTGCAGAAACAGCTGACAGACACCTGGGCTGTCCTAAGTCAAGCTAAGCTAACATTGGTACAGATGAGACACAGGAAAGTGACATAAAACCATCTATATAGGGCATGTCACTTCCTCTCTTCAGCCTCTTTCCCTGGAGAGGCGTCTCTGACTGGCAGCATGCTAAGCGTTCCAACATCTTGGTGTGGTGGCAGCTATTTGTCTGGGTTTTGGCAGTGAGTTTGCCCTTGAGCTGATTCAGGTTCAGCCATCTTGGCTGAACCCTCATGGAGTTCAGGCTGATTCCTTCCTCCTTTATTCTCCAAAACCTTAGCTTTCTAGAGCCTCTGGTCTTCCTCCTGGAACAAAACAGGCAGGAGAAATCCTACACCATTTCTTTCTTCCTTCTTCTTAATTTCTTTCCACTATATTAATTAAATCACCATACATTTCCAGATGACTTGGGTATTTTTTTTATTTGAGATCTCCATGGTGACCAAATAATTATTATAGTTCAGGTCACAATGCTAAAATTATCCTTTACAGACATTAAAAAATAATAGAAGGATGTGACTTGTCTTGAGATAAGTTCTAATTGAACTCCATTAAAAAAAGACAAGAATATTATTAAAAAGTTACATTTAATCTTAATTTATACTTCTTTACAATAATTTCTCTCATATCCCTTAAAAATCAAAGTAATTTATATGTATGCCATCATTTTGAGAGGAAGAAATAAGTAATAACATTGAAGCAATTTGCCAGAAAGCAAAGGAGACTGCTTGATTGCTTTCCCCAAGACAAACACAGAGCTACATGTAAAATATCTATTAATAAGTGAGTTCTAGGAGGATCATTTTTCTCTTTTACTCTGTGCTGTTTGTATTATACCAAGATCCAGTATAGTAACACTCCCAGATATCCTCTGGTTATTCTCTTGCCAATGAGATGAATATCCAGTGAGATTGATCCCAGGCTGCAAAATTCTCAATAAATAAATATAATTTGAGTGGAGAAGAGATTAATGGCTGTAACTAACAGCTCATATAGCTTCAGATTGTAAAATATACAACTGTTTCACTTTGGACTGCTGTCTAACCTAATGCATTGACTTACTGGGTTACAGGAAAAAGAAACAGAAGTTGGTGTGCAACTTGGTGGTTTCTTTTGTAGAGAGAAGGGCAGGGAGGGGGGAGTGCAGGCTGATCCTTAGCAGCATTTCACATTGAATCTGTAGACTTCTATAGACACAGACTAGAGACAAGTAACATCTGCTAAGGAGCCCCTTCAGTTTGCTTTATTCTCCCAAAGTTATTTATCTGGTCTGTTTTTCATTTTTATTTTAAAGAAAATATCTGCAAGACTTTTTCACTTATTGATGCCCTTCATATGTCTCATGCTATATACCAAGCCAAAGTACAAGTAAATCAGAATGGACAGTTTATTTTTCTCTGTAGTCATATAGGTCAGTCCCATGCTACTACTTACAAAGAATGAAATGTTGAGAGTGAGAACCTTCATCAAATTGCTGAGTTCTTTAACAACAGTGCCAAATGTTATAATGTTCTTGCCAAAGAAAGTAAAAAGTCATTATATAAATAACTATGCCAATAAATGTGCTGAAATTTAAAAAAAAAAAAAAGCTGCTCAAGCTGCTGCTACTACTACTATGTAGAAACTGAACTGAACTTTTCCGGCTTGACCAAAGGAATTTGGGAGGATCTTTGTCCATTTAGTATACTCTAAATTCTAAACGAATCAGTCAACTCTAAAACAGAAAGTTTTTAGTTTTCAAGAACTAACTAAATTTCTAGTGAGATGAAGGAATCATAAATAAACCCAACTCTTCTTCCTTGCCTTTATTGCTTCAGGTAAAAGAATGGCCATAACAAAGGAAAGAAAGAAAAGAAAAGAAATTCTCACAAGGAAACCTAGGGGAAATTTTAAATAAATGAAGTTCTGATAAAAAATAAAATCCCATTACATGAACCTCCAGAGTAATATGGTTGAGAAACTTGGGGGTGGGGGTGGGGAAAAGGGGGGAGGAAGAAAACATAAGGAAGAAAATCAGAGCTCTTCAAGGAGAATTAAAAATTACAAACAAGAATTGATGATTTGGAGCAGAGAATGTGATAATTAAAATGTTTTGGGAGCAAGGGAAATATATAACAATTATGACCACTGAAATATGTTTTCTACTGTGTCTTGGTTTTATATAAATATAAGATGGTCGCCAGGGAATATATTCCCAATTTATGAATATGCCCAAGCCAACTGGGTTTTATAGAGAAATTTAATTTATGATACACTGATTAATCAATAGAAAAAGAGAGAAATTAAGAAAGGAATAAGAATGAATAAATCAGTCAGTTGGTTTTATCACTCACCCAAGATCTCTCTAGGTAAGGCTTCTCATGCCAACCTCAGGCTCCACCTTCAAGAGAGCCTCCTTTCAAGAAATGTTTCCAGAGCCTTCTCCTCCTGACTCCTCCTGAGTTCTCCTTCCACAGCCTCCTTCAAGACCTCTCCAGGAGCTCTCCCTCCAGGACCTCTCTCCTCTCAGCCTCCTTCAGAGCAAAACCTCCTCCTCTCAGAGCAAAAAAACTCTCCTCCCCCTATCCTCAGACCCCGCTATCTTTAAGGAAACCATCTAAGTTCCCTCCCCTCAGGTCTCACATCTACCAATCACTGTCGATGTCTCCCCTGTGCCCATGGTGGCTCTAGTTTAACCCAGGACCACCCAGAGGTCTGTGGCTTTGCACATGTCTGTTGAAGGTCATATTCTCAAATAATTAAATCTTGATATTTGCTGCAGCCCTTCCTAAATCCTTTTACTCTAAGTAGGGTGGAGATTGTATTTTCCAAGACCCGGTTCTGTCATTCCAAGTATCTCTGTTGTATCAATTCTAAAAACAATCATGACTCAAAGAACTTCCTGTTCTATGCTTAAGCATAGGTCAAAACCCTTTCCATTGTTTAGCAAAAGGTTTCTGTCCTAAAGTAGTCTTATGTAGGGAGGAGAAGGATCCTCCCATGCCAAGGGGTTTCACATTCCAATAGAGTTCTTACTATCAGTAGGAAATTTTTTCCAAGTATGAAATTTCCCAATGGTGAAATTTCCAACATTCATAAGTCTAAGAAATTTTAAGGTTTACAAGAATATAAAGTTTAATAAGGCACTGAGCACTGGAAAAGAAACTAGGAGGTGCAACTCAAAAAATGCAAAAATGGGACAACAAAAAACAGAGCATAACCAAAAATGAGCAAAATTGGAAGAACTATTGAGATGTATCTATAGACCAAAGCAATTGGCCTTAAAGAAAATGCTTGACAAAACAACAGAAGAATCAACCTCACAGAAAAACAGGAAGAAACAAAGAGCCTTAATTTCATGTCAGGGAATGAATGATACAAGAAAATTGCCTGAAAGTATTGGCAAACAAAAGTGCACATTTTTTAAATTTCACTACTATCTCACTCCAATTGGAGAACAATTGGTAAGTTCTTACTTGAACCTCCATTGTGAGGAGGGCTCAGACCAATTATCCTTCATTCTCTGGATTTTACCATCATAATTCATCTTTCTTCTTCCTTTATTCCTACCATCCCCTTATTCCCATTGGTGAGTTTTTCTCAAAATCTGTATTGTAGGAGGAACTCTGACCTACCATTCTTCATTCTCCAGTGTTCACCATCATGGCCCTCTACCACATTTCCTACACTTTACCCTTATCCTTACTTTTCAGAACCCCTTTTATGTGTTCTCTTCCTCCATTAGAATATAAGTTCCTTGAGGCAGGAACCTGCTTTTTACTTGTACCCAGTTCTTAGCATAGTGCTTATTAAATAGTAAACAATTACTAAATGCTTGTTGATTGACTCTCATATATAGAACCAAAGGCTCCAATCAATGAGAAATCCAACATTGATTCACTGAGAGACATACTCACCTATTTCTGGCACTTTGATGTCAAAGAAAATTTCCTTTTAAGGACCCAAGAAAAGGAAGTCCAATTTGAGTCACAAATGTTTAGTTATAGACCATTAGAAATGAAGGAAAAGGCTGGAATGTGTTATATCAAAAAAAAAGAAGAAACGCCTCTTACCTCAGAATAAAATATACTTCGTAATCTTCTTTGGAGAAAAAAAAACTTACATTCAACATGATGACCTTTTAATTATTCTTTAAAACTATACTTTGTCTTTCTCTTCTCTATGACAAACAATATGACATAGTAATCACCTCCTTCCAAAGCTACCATTTTTTCTATCACCTTTGGCTTTTTTTTTCTTTTATATGTACAGAGAAGGGAGTTGGAATCTGTGCTAATGAAAGGAATTTCCAAATCATAGATCTTTTGAGTAATGATATATGTAAACCTTAAAATTTCACAGACTTATGAATGTTAAAAATTTTACTCCACATTGAGGAATCCTCCAATTCCCTACTTGAAATAATTCCCTACCAGATAGTAAGAACTCTACTTGAATGTGAAAACTCCTTGCTATGGGAGGATCTCTACCCCATCCCTACTTGGAACTGCTTTAGGGGAGAAAACTCCTTGCTATGGGAGGACCTCTATTCCACCCATACTTAAGAATGCTTTAGGGCAGAAAACTCCTTGCTAAACAATGAAAGTACTTGAAAACCGTACTTATAAAGGAAAGGAGTTCTTTGAGACATGCCTATTTTTGGAATTGATACAATGGGATGCTAAGTGCCTATAAAGGTGGGGCAACTTGTAAACTACTTAGATTTAAAAGGTGAAAACTTACTCAGAGGTTTTCTCTTAATGAAATTAGTCGACACAGCAGCATTTTTTTCTGACTTACTAAAGAGATTAATCTACTCCGCTGTGAATTCAAAATGGACTGTCTTTTGGAAAACATCTACAGTGATTGGTAGATGAAAGAACTTAGGGGAGGTGACATAGGAGATTTTGCCCTTAAAAATAACAGCTCAGAGAAGAGCTGGAGGTGATTCTGAAACATTCAGATTGAGGAAGGTCATTCTGAAACATTCAGATTGAGGAGGACTTATTTTGAGGAAGACTGATTCTGAAACATTCAGATGGAGGAGGGAGCTGGTGAAAGCAGCTGAGATGATGCTGGCCTGGTGTCACTAGAATCCTTGCTTAGACAGATCTTGTGGTGAGTGTTAAAAAACTGACTGATTTCTCTCTTAAGACTCAGGTCTAGGCCATATTGGCTTGAGGCCCTTCATACTTATTCCTTTCTTACTCTCTCTCTCTTTCTTTGATTACTCATTGTATTATTAATTAAAATTCTCTATAAAACCCAGTTAACTTGGGCATATTCATAATTGGGAATATATTCCCTGGCAACCACCTTATATTTGATTTAAAACAAGACACTGTAGAGAAACATATTTCTGTGGTCAAATTTACTCACCCTCTCTTATATCTATCACAATTTATATCTTCCACTATTTTAAGCACTACAGTTTAAGACCTCAACCATTTTAAATCTAACATATATAAGGATAGGAATAAGAATTGGACCTCTGATTTCATTGGTATAGGAGACACCCAGATGAAAAAAATCCTACTAATACTAGTCAACACTTTTTTTTTTACTATTGTTGTTGTCTTTAAGACTGTCTGGAGTAGATGGAGAACCAGACCTGGAGTTGGGAAGACCTGGATTCAAATCTGACTTCAAATATTTCTTAGCTATTTGACCCTGGGCAAGTCACTTAACCCCAATTGTCTAGCCCTTGCTCCTCTACTGCCTTAGAATTGTTACTAATATAGAAAATAAGGGTGAGGAAAGAAAGAAAGAAAGAAAGAAAGAAAGAAAGAAAGAAAGAAAGAAAGAAAGAAAGAAAGAAAGAAAGAAAGAAAGAAAGAAAGAAAGAAAGAAAGAAAGAAAGAAAGAAAGAAAGAAAGAAAGAAAGAAAGAAAGAAAGAAAGAAAGAAAGGAAGGAAGGAAGGAAGGAAGGAAGGAAGGAAGGAAGGAAGGAAGGAAGGAAGGAAGGAAGGAAGAAAGAAAGAAAGAAAGAAAGAAAGAAAGAAAGAAAGAAAGGGAGGAAGGGAGGAAGAGAGGAAGAGAGAAAGAGAAAGAAAGAAAGAAAGAAAGAAAGAAAGAAAGAAAGAAAGAAAGAAAGAAAGAAAGAAAGAAAGAAAGAAAGAAAGAAAGAAAGAAAGAAAGAAAGAAAGAAAGAAAGAAAGAAAGAAAGAAAGAAAGAAAGAAAGGAAGGAAGGAAGGAAGGAAGGAAGGAAGGAAGGAAGGAAGGAAGGAAGGAAGGAAGGAAGGAAGGAAGAAAGAAAGAAAGAAAGAAAGAAAGAAAGAAAGAAAGAAAGAAAGAAAGAAAGAAAGAAGGAAAGAAAGAAAGAAAGACTGTCTCACATTCTTAAAGAACTGCTTACAACACTGAGAAATTAAAGGACTTGCCCAGTCACAGGGCTCATGTATATCAGAGAGAAAATTGAAATATATCTCGTCTATACCTGATCATAACCCACAGATTTTCATTGGGATTTAAATATGGTGAGGGTTCATCTCATTGACGCATGCTTTTCTTCATTTTTTGCATAAATTTCTTAATCTTTCATGATATATAGAATTGTTATATAATATGCCATCTTCATTTGGGAACTTTTCCAATTCCAGAACAATTCTGCCTCCTATCAGTACATTTATCAGTTAAACTATTCCTTTTTGGATATTTTTTTAAATCCCCTCAAAAAATCTGGGGAGATGTTTACCGGCTCACTCAGACTTTTTCTGACACTGGCTTTGGCATAGCCTTGAATTAAAAAATTAATTTCAGAACCTATTTCCAATTACCAATATTCCAATCTTTGTGTTTTCATGCCTATGACAAGTATTTTTCTTCAGAGCAACAGTTAGTACCTGTCCTTTTTTTTAAACCTGCTTCCTTGCTCTTCTTTCAAAAACTCTAAGCTACACTATAGAGTAGTAGTGACAAATTCCAATAGAAATGGATGGATTGGGAAAACCACAAATTAACATCACCTACTTCTTTTAAACACTTTCCATTTTTAGAACCTTTCCAGGGAGTTTGACACCTGAGTTACAGAGCAATCAGTAATGCTGTCCTCTGATGTATCTCCAATATCTCTCTGAAGGTCTTTGCATATTTTCTGAAGATATGTAAGCTGTTTTTGCATTGTGACTTTATCAATTCTTGTTTTTCATTTTTAACCATACTTTCCTTCATATGACTAATCCTTTTTTCATTGTGGACTTGAATGAACCTTGAAATGCTTGACTTCTCTACACTAAGAGCTATTGTAAAATTTATCTAATGGTCCTTGAAGCTTGCTCTTTAAGAGTTACAAACTTTTACATATTTCCTTGGAATAATATTTATCCTTTTAAAATCCACAAAATTTAAAACAACAGAAGAGAAAGAAATGGGTGTAAAGTACAAATTCCAACACTAAAACCAAAAGAACTAATTAAGGAAGAGAAACCAGCTTCATCTGGTTTCACCAGGTCAAAGCCAGATGTTTTGAAGCAGCCTGGTGTTAGTAAAAGCACATGATTACTATCACAAAATGAAAGTACATAAATATTAATTCTTGTCCTAAGTAAGTTCTACTTGACTACCCACATGTTTTTGTATATACCTCTTATACAACAGTCAGTGGAGGGGGGGGGGTAGATGATGCATAAGGATAGATGATTCGTTTTTCATATACCTATTTTGCAGATGGAAAAAGAGTCAGAGAGGAAGGGAGTCTTAAATCAGATGTTGATGTAGAAAAACACAGAACTATTCAATAGTCAGAAAAACCACTCTTTAATCAAGGGAAAGGGGTTCAGTGTAATAGTAGACCTCTACACAGAGCTGCTGCCACACACCTACGCAGAGTCCAAGGATTGAACTCTGGTTGCTCTGGACACTGACCCCTAGGAAAGCCAACCGAGCTAGATTGGACAATTCCAAAGAGCCATTAAAGTTGGGGAGCTTAAATACCTTTCTAGGTGAAACTAGGGGGCTGAGGATGAGGGGGACAGTTGATTGACTTTACAATGGTAATAAAGGAAAATTAGGAGTTCCAGACAGGAATAACAGTGAGGGGCAGAGGCTTTACAATGGACACAAAAGGGAAAGACCCAGCCAAGGACTGGGCCATCTTGGTAAAGGACTTTGGCCTAAGGGGAGAAACCATTGGGACAAAAGAGCTACTTAACATCTTAAAGTCTATTGTTAGCCTGAGACCAGTTCTCACATGACAAAGTCAAACCTGGGGCTTTCGCCTTTAAGCTAAGTAAACTAGGGTTCATTTAATCTTTCCAGGCTAAAACTTGGGGGGGGCTTCTAAATTCCATATCCACACAAAGAATGAATAAGTGACAATGTAAAAAAGACTTTAGAATTCTTGATTCCCTGTTCAGGGTTGCTCTAGGTAGTTGATGCAGTGGATATATCACTTGGTTTAATCAGGAAGATTTGAATTCAAATCCAGCTTTAATCACTTACTCTTGGTGGAAAGCCGTATAACCTCTCTTTGTCTCAGTTTTCTTAACTGTAAATTGGTAAAATAACAGCACTTGCCTTTATAGGTTTGTTGTGAGAATCAAAAGAGATACTTATAAAGTATTTGACAAAGTGCCAGGCAAATAAAAGGTGCTGCTAATTTTTGTTCCCTTCCCCAATTCATGATGGAAGTAAGTTGTGTAGCAGAAAATGTAATTTACAGCCCAGAGGATGTGGATTTAAATCTGAGTTGTGCTATTTAATGCCTATTACCTTGGAAAAGTCATTCCTACCTCTCAGGGCTTCATCAGTCTTTTCATCTGTAAAATGGCAAGGTTGAATTAGATTAGTTGGGCAACAAGCATATTGACATGGACTTTAGAAACTCCAAACGTGTAGCCTAGTAAGATCTGATGAACCCCAAGTTTCAGGACTCGTTTGCAAGTTGGAGACCCCAAAGTTTGTACTTTTTCCTAGTTCCAGTGAGAATCCACCCTGAAGGGAATCTCTGCTGGCAGTTTCAGACTGAATAATGGACCCCAAGGTAAATAACAATCCTTGTTAGGGGGGACTAAGCAAATGCTAAGTATCCTTTTTGTTTTAGGTAGACTTCCCCATTGAATCAGAGACCCTTTCCCAAGAAGACCATACCTGGACAGGGACCATCCTTTAGTATCCACTGTAAATAGCTCCTTCTCTTACACCCTAGCTATGATTCCTTTTCCAAGCTTGACAGTATCCTGTCAGTATACCTCAAACACTCCCATTTTCTTTGTAGCTATAGTGATGTCAATCACCTTTCCCTGTCCCTGGATCTCCCCCAAATGGTATAGAAGTTCCCCAAATTCTTTTGTTCTTGGGAGTTGTCAGTCTAGCGTGTTGGCTCTCCCAGGGATCAGTGTCCGGAGCGCCCAGAGTTCAGTCCTCGAACTCTGTGTGGTTGTTGGCTCGCAGCTCTGTGTGGAGGCTCACTATCACACTGAACCCCTTTTCCTTGATTAAAGAGTGATTTTCTGACTATTTAATAGTTCTGTGTTTTTTCCCAGTCAATAAGCATATTAAGTTCCATATACACTGGGGATAAGTACTGGGAATAAAAGGAAAGACAAAAACAGCCCCTGTCCTCACACAGTTCACATTCTAGTTTGGGAGAAAATATATAAAGAATTAGTTGCATTCAAGGATAGAAACAGAGTAGAAAGAAGCAGAGCCCAGAGGGGAAGACAGACCTGGAAAAGCCTCCTGCAGAAGACAGGGCTTGAACTGAATTTTTTTTACTTTAAAAAAAATTTTTTTTTCCCATTACACATAGAAACAACTTTTGACAATTGTTTCTGACATTTTACAATTCTGATTCTATCCCTCCCTTCACTCCTCTCCAATTGAACTTACTTTTTTTTTTTAACCCTTACCTTCTATGTTAGAATCAATACTGTGTATTGGTTCTAAGGCAGAAGAGTGGTAAGGGCTAGGCAATGGGGGTCAAGTGACTTGCCTAGGGTCACACAGCTGGGAAGTGGCTGAAGTCAGATTTGAACTCAGGACCTTCAATCTCTAGGCCTGGCTCTCAATCCACTGAGCCACATGGCTGCCCTCTGAATTGACTTTTGAGAAAAAAAATTTTTTTTAATTTAAGAGGGAAATCCAGTGCAAAAGTCTAAAGAAGAGCTGAAGTTCAGAGTTCCAGCATAGTGATGGCTCATGGAAAATGCTAAATAATTGTTTTATCTGTCTCCCTATCTGTAGCCCATGTAGACTTTGAGGGTCCTTATCCCAACTCTTCCTCCTAGTCAGATCCCTAGAGTGCACTGGCTACATCTGCACCTCAGTATTCTGGGGCAACCCCAAAAGGGCTAGAGTAGTTCTTTATTTCTTTAAAGCTAGGTCTCTCCATCTTGCCCAAGCTGGAAATGCAAGAGCTACTCTTGCCACTACTTATCAGTATAGAACCTTTAACTGGCTCTCTTTCTAAACAGCTTTCTCCCCTGGTAGGCAACGTGTTCCCTCCCACACACAGACAAAATTCCCAACCCTTGTTCCTAAGGATTCGCCATATTGATGCCAAATTTAGTGTGGGTCCCTAATTGGCGTGGCTCACTGTCATTTAGAATTCTTGCTCTCTGCTTCCCCCAAAGCTGAGATTACAAGCATGCACCTCCATGGGGTAATGTCCAATAATGAAACTGAAGTCTCCAGCATCACTAGGTGTCTTCTAAAGACCCCTTCTAAATCTTAAAATAATATGTATTTCATCGATTATTCTGCTTTAATCTGGACCCAAGACAGTTGAACTAGTACAAGAATAAAATCAACTCAAAAGCCAGGCTGACCTAAAGAGAAACTATCTAAAAGCAAAAAATCAAGATTCCCACATTCAAAAGAAATCAATATCCAACCCCACCCCTCCCATCCCCTACCCTGAAATCCTCTGAAATCCCACACTGTGCATGGGCTGGAGGAGCAAACAGGAGATCACGTAACAGACATGAACCAAGGCTCAAGCCTTCTAGGCTTGAACCAAACAAGCCAGGTTCACCATCCTGTTTTTATAAGTGCTCTTGGTCAGAGTGCATGAGGATAAGAAAATGTTCCTGTTATAAACACTTTGGCTTTTTTCCTCTCAGTATGTTTTGTATTTGTTCTTACAAAGCCCCAGCGAGTTAGGTGAATATAATATTATCATTTCCACTTAACACAGAAGGAAGAAATGGAATGCTAAGAGAAAAAAAAATCCAGCTCTCCCTTCTGGAGGTTGCTTGTAAAAAATAACATAACAGGCTGCTTCCTTCCCCATAGTTTTCTAGGACAATAGGGAAATCAAATGATATCTCGATTCAAGAACATCGTCTTTCTCTGAGGACTTATTTATAGCCAAAACTTTACTATCCTGTTATTCACTATAGAAACAAACTTCAAAAGAGAGCAGTTTTCTTTTGGACCCTATCTAAAGGTATTGAGAGATTCTGAGGTAGCATAGAAGGAATGCTGGCTCTAGATTCTGAGGACCAGGGTTCAAATCTCACCTTCGACACTATCTGTGTGACCTTGGACAGATCAATTAACCTCCATGAGACTCTATTTCCTAAGGAGATTAGATTAGCTAGCCTTTGAGGTCCCTTCTAGCTCTATAATGATAAGCTTATGAATGTGCTTTGTTCTATGGAAGCATCACCCCAAAGATGAGTTATACAGAAACCTCCCCCCAAAAAGCCTCACCTCAAGAGCACCATAATTTTGAGAGGTTTCTGTGTAATATGTAATCTTGGATTTTCTTTCAGAAACAGTATGTGTCAAGGCAAAGAAGACTTGGGCAAAGTAGTCCTGAGAATTCTGGGCTAGGCAAAGTCAAAATAGTAATAGAATTCTGGGGTGGCCCATTCTGTCTTTCCAGAACAGTCCACAAGCTTTCATAAAAGAGTCAACCAGAAGCCTCCATTTGGGGCCAAAGCTAACAAACACAGCAGCCAAGTTGCCAAATGTTTCCCATTCTTTTTTGTCAGTTTTGTTTTGGTTACCCCCCCCCCTTTAACTCTTTGAAGTTAGAAGCCAGTCCCGCTCCATGTGAAAGCTCCCACGTTTATTTACTGCTTTAGAAATGTGCTCTGCCTCCCTCAAAGATGATCATATCCAGGGGTCATTACTATCTCTGAGTGGGTGTTGCTAAAGAGACTCATAGGAAAATGAACAATCCTTTTCACATGTGCCCAAGGGAAAAAGAAACTAGAAAAACAAAACAAAATAATTAAAGTTGATTTTATATTCAGTTGAGGGCTGACTAGCCAATGTGCAGAACCTTCTTATTAGGGAGACATACCAAAAGTGGACCTCACTCTCTCAACAGTGAACAGCCATTGAGTCATTCATCAAGACTTTGTGACTGCCGGGGGCTGCCTCATTCTTTGAAAATACTGACTAAAGAGGATGCCCCTGGCAGTTCCCGTAAACTTGTGAAACCAAAGGATTCACCTTATCCCCAAGGGAGCACCAAGGAAGCCTCAGTTCAACCAAATAGTTAACTAAGGAAATAAAAAGATAAATCCAATTATTGGGTTCGCAAAAAGACAATCTCTATTTTCTGACCTCCATTTTTTTTATTCTCCAAAAACAGTGAAAGTGGAAAAAGCAGTGATTTGAGTCAGAAGAGCTGGATTCAAAAGCTTCCCTGAGAAGCCAGCTATGTAACCATTGGAAAGTCATTCAACGTACCAGCTCTGTTAAATGGGGAGAATGATACCTTGACCTAGCTCATGGAATTACTGTGAGGCTCAAATGAAATAATCTGTTTCGAGTACTTTGCAAACTTTAAAGTCATGAGTCATATGTGTGTGTGTGTATATGTTCATGTGTGTGTTTATACACACATAAATATGTGTATACATGCAAACATTTTTTAGTTATACATGTATTTCTAATACTGCTTCTGCAACTGTAAACAAAGGGGAAGTTCATCAATTGAGAAACAGCTGAATAAGGAGTGGAACAGGAATGTGATTGAGTACTTTTATGCTACAAGATGTGATGAAACAGATGATTTCAAAGAGACATTAAGAGAAATATAAATAGATGCAGAAAGAAATAAGCAGACCCAGAATAATTTATATTATAACATTAATATTATAAAAATGAACATTTTGAGGACTTTCATGAACCGATAAAGAATGAAATGAGCAGAACCAGAGAATGATTTAAATAATTAATAATTATTAAATATTAATTATATTATAAATTAATTATATAATTAACATTAATAATAATAAGAAATACCAAAATGCTATAAAGTAAAACAACTTTGGGAGTTCTAAGAACTATGATCATTCGATAATATAGAGGACCAATGATGACACAATATTATCCATGATAGAGAGGGGAGGGATAAAGGGTACAGAATGAGACATACAAAAATAATGGGTGTATATGTACATTAAATATATTTATATTATAAATATAAATGATTCCTCAATTACTCATGAGATTACCAGCTGTAATACAGCTAGCACATCTTGGAATACGACCATTGGGTCATTCAGTATATATAGATATAGATACAGATATAATATATATATATATGCAGACAAGCATACATATATTTTGTATGCAATCATCAAGGGAATTTCATTTGCTCAACTATGCATATTTGTTATAAGGAATTTGATTTTTTTTCTTTTCTTTTTTTTTCCAATGAGGTAGAGCTAGGTGGAAAAAAAATACTGGATTTCTGCTCTTTTTTTTCTTTAAATCCTCAGTTCCATGGCAGAAGAGTAGAAAGGACAATTAGGGTTAAGTGACTTGCCCAGGATCATACAGCTAGGTAGTGTTTGAGACTAGATTTGGACCCAGGAGTTCCCGTCTCTAGGCCTAGAGCTCCCTCCACTAGCTGCCCCTCATTTTTTAAAAAAGGTAGAGAGGAGTGAAAGATACAGAAGTAAAATGTTTGATGCCCTTTCAGATGAGATTCTTGTATTATTAGACCTATTTAACTATTTTGGTTTTTTACTAGAGACTTCTCACTAAGTGAAAATAATTTGTAAAGATTTGCCATGTGAAAAACAAACTAAAACAACTTTTAAAAAATTTGTTTCTATAGGATGATTTCAGAAAAAAAAATGTCACTGAGTTCTAATAATTTGCCAGATGTGGCTGAGACATGACTTGTGCTTCTTTTTTTTTTTTTAAATACTATGTATTGGCTCCAAGGCAGAAGAGTAAGTAGTAAGGGCTAGGCAATGGGGGTCAAGTGATTTACCCAGGATCACACAGCTAGGAAGTGTCTGAGGCTAGATTTGAACCCAGGACCTCCTGTCTCTAGGCCTGGCTCTCAATCCATTGAGTTACCCAGCTGCCCCTCTCAGTGATAATTATAAGCAAGAACAATAGATGTTAGGAAACAAACAGAGCAATGACCAGATAGAACTAGGAAAGGGGAGGGAGGAAATAAGCCTTCATTAAACATCTACAAGAGTCCAGGTACTGGGCTAAACACTTTACAAATACTGTATTTAATCCTCCAAACAATCATAAATATGCCTCTACCAGGACAAAAGGGGCAAAAGATTACCTCCAATCCAGCAAGCATATATTAAGTACCTACTCTGCACTCAGTGCTGTGATGAATACAAGAAGCACAAGTCCTGACTCTTAAGATGAAAAGATCCCTGGGCTCATTACTCAGCATCTTCTCATCAGGTATAAGTCAGGTCCTACCAACTTTTCTATTAATATTAATCTATTAATTAATAAATAAGTAATTAATAGCTCATATGAAATTGACATATATACCCCATGTGGTGAAAGGGTGGATAACATCATCAACCCCATTTTGTGCGTGGAGATAGCTAAGAATGTTGAGATTAAATGATATGCCCAAGATCATCAAGAAGCCAGAGAAGGAAGGGACCTCCTAGTCAGTCTTTAGCCTGTGGTAGCCCCATTAAAAGTTATTTGCCATGATGACTTAATTACTCATGAGATAGCCAGCTGTGATTCAGCATGCCCTAGCACAGGACCATCAAGTCATTCAGTATTGGGTAAAGCCAGAAGGGAACTCCTTTAACGCTTCTCCTATGCTGAAAGAACAGGAAGAGGCATCTAAATGGCTCAACAAATGGAGAACCAGATCTGGAGACAGGAGGTCCCTGGTTCAAAGGTAGTCTCAGATGCTTCCCAGCTTTGTGACCCTGAGCAGTCACTTAATCCAATTATCTAACCTTTACTGCTCTTCTGCTTTGGAACCAATACTCAGATTGTAAGATGGAAGGGAGGGAGGAAGGGAAGGAGGGATGAAGGGAGGGAGGAAAGAAGGAAGAATACAAAGGTGGAAAGAGCCAGCACATATCCTTGATCCAGTGTTCCAATTCACTTAAAAGCATATTTTTCAAAAACTTTTGTACTACATTTTAAAAATATTGTAAGGCATACTGTGTTTTTAAATATCCCTTTCAATATGGGAGTAGATAATTATCTATCTAAGGAGCATCATCTTAAATAATAACAGCAAATATTTCTACACCTTTGGAGTCTGCAAAATATTTATTTACAGACATTTATCTTATGTGAGACTTATAATAATGTGAGATAGATACTTAAATTATGTCTTGGATGCAGATGAAGAAAGGGAGGCTCAGACAAGTTAAGGGATTTGCTCAGGGTCACACAGCTACTAAGTTTCTGAGGAAGGATCCAACCCTTAGTCTTTTAGAATGCCAAACCACTCCTTTATCGACAGGACACATGCCCTCTACTGATGAAAATGAAAGAGTTAAGGCTATCGTCTTGATTCCCTCTTTTTACAGAGGTTTGAGACATTTCTTTTCAGTAAGCCTGGAGTAAAAGTTCAAATTCAGTTCATAAGCTTATCGCCAAATTTCATTTTATAAAGTACCTCAAACATAAACTCCCACTCAACTTGATCAAAAGCTTTCCGGTTTCAAGAGACATAGCAACAATCCAGTCCCTTGTTCATTTAGCCAAGTCAGTGTTCTTAATCAAAATAAGAACTATTAAGAGCCAAATGGCAGGGTTTTTTCTTTCTTTTTTCCCCTTTCTTTCATTTTTTTTTAATAAAAACAGCTTGATGAAACCCCAGAGCCAGTGGCAGCTCTTCAGAAATATGAATCTGCCCCTTGAGCGCTTTGCCAGCCATAAACATTGGAACCACAGAGAGAAATCTAGCTGAGTCTTCCTTGAAAACTTTAGGAGACACAAATCAGCCAACCTACAGTTCCTGGGTCTCACTCTTCTACCCTGTGGCTGCCCCTTTCCCTTCCTGCCCCCCCCCCCCAACAGAGAGGTCTGATCCCTCTCTTAGTATGTGGGATTCCACTCTGACTCTCTATTCCACTTGGCTTCTATGCTCTCTCTCCTTCAAAAAAGAATGCAAGGACCCAGCTCTTCTTCCTAAAAAAACTATAAGTCTCTTCCCTCTCCAAAACTAGCTTCACTTGGCCTTAGTAAAAACTTCAATTCCTCATTTTCCCTCCATAAATTTTAGCCTGTTTAGCCTGAAGATTGAAGTCTCTGAAGAATCCCTTGAGAAGGATGTGGGAGACTCAAAGAAGACTTAGCAAGGCTCTTATTATACTCGCCACTGGTTGGTTTGTTTCTTTATTTTAATAAATGTTAGATAAGCAATGGATTCATGAAAAAAGTGATTGTCAAAAGGCAAAAATGCTATCTTTTCAATTTTCATCTAAAAGCAGATAGAACAACCCAAGGCTAGTGAGCAGGTCAACAAAAGACCTCTTTGCTTTCTATGCTTGTGAACTAGCTATTAATTTTATTGTTTCAAGTAGCCTGCATTTATATAGCATTTCAAAGCAAGTTTAAAATATTATCTCATATTTTCCTTACAACAACTCCGGGAGATACTTCTATAATCTCCATTTTATAGATGCAGAAATTGAGGCAGATCAAAACAACCAACCTACAGTTCTTGGGACTCAGTGAAGTGACTTGCCTAGGGTTACGTAGCCAGTACATGTTTGAAGCTGAAATTGAACTCGGATTTTTCTGACTCCAAGTCAAGCAGTCTATCCACTAGCTGCTTCATCTGTTTGAAAGACTCAAGAACTTTGATCAATATTGTAGCTAACTACAATTCCAGAGGACAGCTGATGAAGTCACATTGTCCACCCCCTGAAAGCAAGATGATGGACTCAAGATGTGGAATGAGACATACATTTTTGGATAAAGCCAAAGCGGAAATGTGTTTTGCTTGATTATGCATATTTGATACATTCTTTTTCTTTTTTTCCCTACTAAAAACAATAAAAATAGGGAGAGGAGAATTGAAGTGAGGAAGGTTAACAATAGAGTGCTCAGAAAGAAAAAGAAAAGGTCATGAAAGCATTTTTTTGAAATGTACAGAAGAAAACAGAAGGGGAGTGTGAAAGAAATACAAAATAGAATAGTTTTTGAAAGTTACATATTGAATTTATTATATAATTAAAAGGAAAAGCAAGCTATAAATAATAGAGATTTAGTACTTCGTATTTAATCTTTTTACAGTTATACTTTGTATATGGAAATTCTAATTTCATCTATAATTTGTTAAATCCAAATAAAAAATAAACAAAAATATACATATGTATATAAAAATGCACATACACAAATATATATGTGTATTTGCATCATTTCCAGGTCAACTTAATTCCCCTGTTCTAGATTCTTTCAGAAAAAATATATCAACCTTTAAGGCTTTTTCATCCAAAACACAGCACATCTACCTTCTATAGTTATTTCCCATACAAATTTAGTGGTTGATGAGATCATCTTCTGAGACCATCTACTGGTTCCTTTAACTCTAACTCACTGTATTTGTTGTGGGCATCCATCAGGATCCATATTCACCTACATACAAGTGCAAATCCACTGAGTACAAAACCTAAATCTGCCATTTATTTTACATTACTTGTGTGACCTTGGATAAAACACTTCAACTCTCTTGGTATCAGGCTCCTAATCTATAAAATAATGGGGTTAGGGTAAGAGTCCATAAAGGCCCTTCTGGCTCTAAATCTTCCATCTGCTCTCCACCCAAACTGAACATTCTTTCCTTGGTTCAAACAAAAATGTGTGGGAAATCCTGAATGACTGGTCCATGAGATTCACAGTTTAGGAAGAATTATTTTGCTTTATGACAGCATTAAGTTCATTTGAAGAGTTAGATTCACCATCGGCCCCTAATTAAGTTTGAGACTAAAAGCATATTCTATAGGCTTTCTCTTTGAGATCTAGGATGCTAGATTTAATAGCTCCCACCATCATTAGCACTGTGGAACTTTGAGATCCCTCTGCTTATTAGAGTTAGCCCTTACCCTCTTTACTTTCATCTTCATTACTTCATTGGCTATCTCTGTGTAGTTATATATATACATATATATATATATATATATTATATATATATACTTATATTTAGCTCTGATTCCTTTCCAAGGAAAACAAGTAACTCTCTTAAAATGTATACCACACATACACTGCTTTGCTAAAATGAATAAATGAATGGAAAAGATTGGAGGGGGGCTCCAATGTTCTTTATTAGATTTAGTGCTATAATTTTCATGTGGTAGAAGTGCTTTGTTCATGGTCCTATCCTGAAGATTGGGTTGTGTTAAATTTATGGTTGGACTTAATATTTAATTTGTGGTTGCCAGGGATTTAATTTCTAAATCCCAAAATGAATTACTAAAGTCAAATGGAATTTATGATAGTTTATTTACAATAGAGGGAATATATTAAGGAAGAGAGAAAAGGGGAGAGATAGAGGCAGATAGAGCTCTGACTTTCTCAGAGCCAGGTAGAAATTCTAAGCCCCATCCAGGGGAAAGGAGTCTCAAGACAAGGATGGACCTTTCTTGGAGGTTCACACCTTCAGAAAGGCAATGAAACTAAGTCAGCCTTTCACTCACCACGGTGACCATCTAAAATAAAAGCAGTCTGAGGCCTCCTGCATGAGTTCCTCCAGGGGTCCAGTTCCACAGCTAAGCATCTTCACTCCAAGTGTGAGTGTCTCTGTCTTCCAGTCTTTCCTCAAGTGTCTCTCCACTCCAAAGCCGAGTGACTGATCTTGATTCCAGTCCAACTCCGAGTGACTGAATCTTTTCTTGAATCCTCCTTGTGTGACTCTGTTTCCTTTATTTAAAGACCTTTTTCTCTTGTGTTACCTCCCAATCATAGCAGACACTCCTCTCCAGGACTGCCCACTCAATGTATGAAATGGGTATTCACACCTTTTGTAGTTAGTTATACCTTTTGTGGTTAGTTAACACCTTTTTTGGTTAGTTAACACCTTTTGTAGGTAATTAACACCTTTTTTGGTCAGTTAACACCTTTTTGTAGTAAAAATGGGTAGATCTACTTTAAATACAGAGTTAACACTTTTGGGGATTAAAATCTAAAAATAGACCAGGATTACAATTTAATCTTCACAATTAAGGAAGAGCTAAGTACCTTCATTGTTACAATCAGGGGAGAACCAAATCTAATCTTCACAGTTGCCATGCTGACAAATACATATCCCATCTCATTTCTTGAGTAACTGGATGATATTTTCCCTAGTCAAAGATTCCTTGAGATGGTGTCTTAGGTGTGATCATTTCCTGTCTTTAATTTCAGTTACCTTCAGGCTTGGTTAATTTATTTCCACTGACCTAATAACTGGATTCTACCTGGAAATGGTATTCCTATAATATGGTTGAATGAGTTTTATCATAAGCCCAGATTAGGTTAGAATTTTCAGAATCTTACTGTGACTATAATCACCACTATAAAGCCATTGGCATTCTTAGAATTGCTAACAGTTCCTTCCAGATCATAACACTCAGAGTCATGATGTTCTTCCCACTCTTTAAAGGCAATTATGAAGTTCTAAGGCTGTACCTGGAAAGTCTCTTAAGTTAATTATAAAGGGCATCAATCGGCTTCAAAAAACATGAATTAAACCCTTCATCCAAAATTTACAGTACATCTATCTTCTATAGTTATTTCCAATACAACAATGTGCTTTTAGTCTCAAATAAACAGACCTCTAGGAAAAGCTTAAGGGGTAATCAGGAAAAGGCACTAAAAGCATATTATCTGTTTATAGCTATTTGATTTGATATTTCACACCAATCAGATTTTGTGAATGACACTAAGCAGGGAGAGGTTGCTAACACAATGGGAAACAGAATCAGGTTGCAAAAAGCTTTCAACAGGTTAGAACTTTGGGGGAAATCTAATCTGATTAAGTTCATGAAGGATTATCAAAGTTCTACCTTCAAGTTTTGAAAATCAGCTTTATAAGTAAAGTATAAGATTGCTGTGGCTAGATAATTCAGGTGAAGAAAAAAATCCTTGGGGGCTTTTAGTGGATTACACATTCAATTTATGTCCAAGAGGGTAATAAACTGACCATCATTCAAAAAAACCTCCCACAAAGATCAGATGAAGAAACTGAAGATACAATTTCAAAAATATAAAAGAAAGAAAAATCCTGTCCTCAAAGAGCTTACATTCTACTAGGAGAAAACAATACCTATAAGGAAATGATAGCCATAGTAGGGTGTTCCCAACTAAATCTTTTTTGGGCTAAACACCCCCAACTTCTTCAAGCAATCTGCAGAATAACATAGTTACAAGTTCCCTTCACCATCTTAAACACCTCCTCTGGGAACACTCCAGTTTGTCAGTGTTGCTGCTTCAATGAAATGCTCAGGACTGACTTCAGTATCCAAAGGCAAGCCTCAAGGAATTATATTTTCCCTCATTTAGAACTTGGGTATTCTAATGTTGACTAAAATGGCATCCAGTTTTTTTGTGTGGTATTTCACATGGTTGACTCACATTGACTACAGAGGTCTCTAAAGTCCCCAGTCTTTTTCTCACAAACTTCCATCTTGATAAATCTCCCCCATAATTGTACAGTTGGATTTTTTTTTTATCTAAATGCAGGACTTTACATTTAACATTATTAAATTTCATCTTATGAGATTTAACCTATAACTCTACTATACTGAGCTTTTTGAATCCTTATTCTAGCATTAAACATGTGTTATCCCTCCCAGTTTTTTTTATCATCCACAAATTGATAAAGCCTCTATGCCTTCATTTAAGTCACTGAAAAAATAAAACAAACCCAAAAAAAGTCTACGTTTGTGATTCTTAACATTTTTTTTGTGAAGGATTCCTTTGGCAGTCTGAGGAAGTCTTTATACCCCTTCTCAAAATTTTTTAAATCCACTAGATAAAATAGTTAGAATTATTAAGGAAACCATTTACACTGAAATACACTTTGTCAACATTTTTAAGCTCCAGGTAAAGATAGAAGGATTTTCATTATGCTCTCAAAAGAAAGGTGAAGAGAACTTTTACAATTGCTTGAATCCCCTTATTATAGATTCTTGATGGCCAAATGATGCACAGTGTCTGGGGGAAAAGAGAAGCATGATGAAAGTTAGATAACAAATAGAGGCAAAAACTATTTTCATTCTTCTTGCTTGGAGGACTATAAAAATAATATTTTGGATCAGCAAAAATGGAGTTCAAAGCCTTTGCCTTTTACTTAGGAACTTCAAGGCATTGAAATTTCTCCAAGTGAACCTGGTTCTATCCAATTAACCAAAACTGTGTCTAAGGTGGGGCAATCAGAACTTTTCCCGGAGGTATAAAAATTTAGAGGGTGCCAACAGTACTTGCAATCTTCAAGAGCACAAGAATAACTAAACTCAGCCTGTATTTACCACCCTTACTCAGTGAAAATTGAAAACTACAAGGTGGCATGCTGGTGGCTATTCCTCTTATAATCTACACCACAGCCTACTTCTGTCTTCCAGAAGCACTTGAGGGCTCAGTTCAGGCTATTGACAGTTTGTGCCATTCATGATTTCTACTCAATATGCATTTTCTATACTTGCCCTGGGCATGTTTTGTGCTATTTGTTTCAGGCTGAAAAAAATGTCTAGTTAAAGCCCTGCAATTAGCCTGTAACCAGAGAGGATTTTATTAAATGAATATTATATGAATTAATTTCAAAGCAAAAGGAAAAGTGGTTTCTCCCCACTACCCCATTCTTTGCCCTGCATCTTGAAAAAGGAGATGATTGGTTGTCCTTAAAAGGATTCTGATATGAGAAAATGTACTTTGATCCCTTTTTTTTTGCATTGGCCTATGGGTGTAGAACATTGCTCATACTGTCACAGTTCACATGTTGGTTAGTTTTGTCCAACTGCATTTTTCTTTCATTTTTATTCTTTGTTGTTACAAGGAGTAGTTTGCTTGGTATATAAGAGCTGAGAGGGAAATGTTTAGGGAAAAAAACAAAAGATTTCAGTAACAATTTTTTAAAAGATTCCTGAGAACTCTGAGATTAAAATGTTAAATGGAAAAACAATCTTTCAGATGGCCTCATCCTTAACCCTCTGCTAATCTCTAATAATTGTCCATTTAGATTAAATGCTGCTGACCTCATGATGCTTGTATTTTGTCATAGGCAGAGTTAGCACAATTAGATGGTGTTTATTAGTCAAATAGATCAAATGCCCAAATAGGGCATTTATTCCACCCAGATAATTATGTTTAATGTACCAGACCTAAGTTTTACTCTGGTGGTATTTTTCCAGCAGGATTCACTGTGCAGGAGATCAAAGCTGAAGAACAGAAGTAGTATTTAAGGCTTTTCTTCTGTTCAGCGAGGTTCAATTCTTCACAACTTGAAACAAAAGGAGAGTCCCTGTTGGAAGCATGTTATTAGATATCAGTTTTCCAGGGGCCTGGCCACTGGGCACTCTTCCTTAAATAAAAGAGACTGAAAGCACCTGGTGTTCTCTGAAAGCCCAGAGCATTAATTAAAGACACATTGTTAAACATTTTTCAGCTGATTTGGGAATAAGAACTACAGGGCCTGAGCAGGGGTGTTGTACTATGGGAAATGGTGTGTGTGTGTGTATTTTAATGTCCTGGGGTTTTTTCAATATTTCTTTTTTAAATCACTCCTTCAGAGCATTATTTCCAAGACTGCAAATCTACAAAATTTTAACTCGTTTTAAAACATCAGGATAACAAAATGAACAATGAAGTCACAATGAATGACATACTGAGTGATTAGGTAGGAATCAATTTGAAGTTTTATCCTGGTTTGAATGAAATAAAGACAAGAGCCTGAAACATTTCAGAAAAAAAGCTTAACAAAGAAAATAGCCATTTGTTCTCTCAAAGTCAGTATAAAAGAAATCATCTTTGGCTGCCATGCTCCCAAAAGGAAACTGAGGAATGTTCTGCATGTAAAGCGATGTTCCTTTTCTACAGATACAACCTGGACCTTTGAAACACCTAAAGGAGTTTTGAAAACACCAATTCTTTTTCTTCTGAAAGAATTTGACTAGATATTTAAATGAGGCATAAGAACTCACAAATTAATCAATAAGGAAAAAAAATGCATTTATAAAGCACCTACTATGTGTCAGGCACAGTTATAGGTGCTGGGGATACAAAGATTTAAAAAAAAAAGGTCCTGTTTTCAAGGAGTTTTATCATAATACCTTTTCCTCTAGTTGGTCTTTACTCAAGCCAAAATACATATATTTTGGAAAAAATCCAAGGGTTTTGTTTAAATGTCTTAATCAAAATTCAGGCAATGAGAAAATTCTAAGAGGCAGCATGATATTCTATCACTATGGAGTTTCTATCAGAGAAGAAAATAAGATTTTCTTCAGATAGGAAAAGTTAACAAGGCAGTTTCTTTCAAATAAATTGCAAAGGGAAGCACTTTCCTGTAAAACTTTTACTCCCTTTGATAAGGAAATTTAAAGAAACAAACATTTATTAAGAATCTTTGTTTCATTCTCTTTTCCCCTCTTTCCCACCCCACTCCCCCCAAAGACAGATTTTTTAGCATAACTAGTGTGAGAGTCTATTTCTCTCGGATAAGCAAATTTGTTATAATTTATTATGCATTTGTAACAAAGTATGTATATTATTATATTATGTATTACATTATATTGCATTACATTATATTATAACAAAAATAAATAGTAACCAAAAAAAAAAAGAAAGAAACTCCTACAGGAGTTCAGTCTTCTACAATACTTCTAGCCTCTTCTCACCATATCCCAGGGCATGTAGGCTCTCTCTTTCCAGGTTCCCTTTATGTGTTATCTTCCCTCATTAAAAAATAAGCTACTTAAGGGCAAGAAATATCTTGTATTTACTTCTCCAGCACTTAGTATAGTTCCTGGCACATAGTAATCACTTAAATGTTTTATCTGTCTGTTTGCACACCTAGGAACTGCCAGGTAATATGCTAGAGATGAAGAAAGGAAAGGAGGAGGAGAAGGGAAGAGGGGAGGGGAGAGAGGAGGGGAGAGACAAAGAGAGAGAGAGAGACAGAGAGACAGAGAGAGACAGAGACAGAGACAGAGACAGAGAGGGAGGGAGGGAGGGAGAGAGAGAAAGAGAGACAGAGAGAGACAGAGAGAGAGAGACAGAGACAGAGCTGGGGAAAGAGAGGGGGGAGAGAGAGAGAGAGAGAGAGAGACAGAGACAGAGAGGGAGGGAGGGAGGGAGAGAGAGAAAGAGAGAGAGAGAGAGACAGAGACAGAGACAGAGCGGGGGAGAGAGAGGGGGGGAGAGAGAGAGAGAGACAGAGACAGAGACAGAGACAGAGAGACAGAGAGAGAGACAGAGAGAGACAGAGAGAGACAGAGACAGAGACAGAGAGGGAGGGAGGGAGGGAGGGAGGGAGAGAAAGAGAGAGAGAGAGACAGAGAGAGTTTCTGTCTTCTTATGCCCTAGTGTACTTTCCCAACTCTGAATATTGTGCAGGTCACTGACCAAAATCATTCTTTCTTTAATATGTGCACACATCTGAGGTTATCAGTAGATCTTCAAATGAGCAATGGAGATGGGAAGATTTTGAACTTTGTAGGTCACTAAATCCCCAAGGCTTATTCAGCAAGGTTCATCTGCACAGCCCTTAATGAACTAGGATCAGCATCACAATTCCAAGTACAATAATTGCCCTAGAAATTTCCAAAGACTGGGAGGCAACTGAATTACATTCAAATAACTTCTGATTGTCTTTTAACTAATACCTCCTTTCCTTCTTCCCTTGAAACTCTTGAATTAGGACAGTACTAACAGTTTGGCAAATAGTTAGGTTGGAAGGAAGGGGAGGTTGAATCAGTAATCAAATGAGATTGAACTCTACTTTGGACTCTTTCCATGACTGAATTTCACAGACAGAGATAAAGATTATACCCTGATTGCAGGAATAGAATGACAGAACCAGTGATTCCACTTTTTAATGACTCATCCATTTGGCCAATCCAGAGGAGTAGTGATCCAAATTGATTATGCAAATGCTAACTTGAATATTTGGACTATGCTATCTCTAGTCCAGTAGTCTCATTTAATGAGACCAAAAGAGGTTATAAATAACCTGTCCTTCAGTAATATTGTAATGGACATGAAAAATTAAGGAAACACAAAAAGTTTACTGGTTGTGAGGAGAAATATAACTTGAATGAATGAAATAATCTTTAAATAGTCAATTGGAAGAGATTTTATAAAAGAGAATGTTAATTTTTTTCAACTGTTTTTTTAACTTCAACTGTTATTCCCCTATTCGTTAACAATTAAAAAAAAAGCATACCATGATAACAGATGATGCATCTGTTAAAGCTAATGGTTAAATTCTATTTCTATGCTATGTAATTATAATGACTAAGCTTTGCCTTTGAGAAGAGTTGAAAAAATATAATTCCCTTCCCTTTTAATAGAGGTAGGGAACTATGGATGAGTAATAGGATATATACTTTAATTTTTTATTTTTTAAAAAAACATTATCTTCTGTCTTGGAATCAATACTATGTATTGGTTCCAAGGCAGAAGAGTGGTAAGGGCTAGGTAATGGGAGTCAAGTGACTTATCCAGGGTCATCCAGCTGGGAGGTATCTGAGGTCAGATTTTAACCTCTGACCTCCCATCTCTAGGCCTGCCTCTCAATCCACTGAGCCACCCAGCTTCCCCCCCTCAACCCCCCCCCCCCCCAGGGAGTATACTTTTAGAGATAGGTATGTTGGTTGTTTTTATTGAGCAGATGTTTTTGTCTCTTTCTTTTAAAATTTTGTTCCAAGGAATGGTTTCCCAGGTAGAGGTGAGAGCAAGGATATATTCAGAAATGAATGATTTTTTTTGAAAATTTTATTTAGTCAGTTTAGAACATTGTTCCTTGGTTACAAGAATTCTATTCTTTCCCTCCATCCCCTCCCCCTATCCTTCCCGTAGCCGACACGCAATTTCACTGGGTATTACATGTGTCCTTGATCAGAACCTATTTCCATGTTGTTGATGTTTGCTCTAGGATGTTCATTTAAAGTCTACATCCCCAGCCATATCCCCTCAACCCATGTATTCAAGCAGTTGTATTTCTTCTGTGCTTCTGCTCCCACAGTTTTCCTCTGAATGTGGATAGTGTTCTTTCTCATAGATCCCTCTGGGTTGTTCAGGATCATTGCGTTGCCACTAATGGAGAAGTTCATTACATTCAATTGTACCACAGTGTATCAGTCTCTGTGTACAATGTTTTCCTGGTTCTGTTCCTCTCACTGCATCAGTTCCTAGAGGTTGTTCCAGTTCACATGGAATTTCTCCAGTTTACTAATTGAATGTGATTTAAAAAAAAAGAAATAAATGAATGATATAAAACAGAAAATATTCATGAAATGAAGATAATTTATAAAAATATTTACATAAATGTAGTGATGTTTGAATGTGCTTCTAGGAGACATTGCACAGAACACATATGCAGGGGCAGTGAGATAGATCAGTGGATAGAAAGCCAGGTCTGGAAACAGGAACTCCTAGGTTCAAGTCTGGTTCAGATACTTCCTAGGTTGTATGACCCTGGTCAAGTCATCTAATCCCTAACTCTCTAGCCCTTGCTGCTCTTCTGTCTTAGATACAACACTTAGTATCAATTCTAAGACAACAACAACAACAAAAAAAAAAAGAACATACATAGAATTCCTTTGGAAACTTTCTGGATTTTAGGAACATGGTGATTCATTCTTGGTGACTTTCAGAATCATGGACTTCCTGGGCATTTTTGACTATATCATGGCCCAGTGCCAAAAAGAATCGACATTTTAGGGTAATGTGAAAAACCCTGAGTAGTTCCTTGATTTTCCCTCACTCCATGACAGCAGCAATGACATGGGCTATTACATCTGTTAAAAGAAGAAACAGCTTTGAGTTCAGGTCTCTTTTGACTACAATTCTTCAGGTGGCATCATGCAACCTCAAGGAGTGGGAGAAGACCAGTCCTCTGCTCCTGGTGCCTTCTCCCAGGTGGCAGCTAATTAGTGCTCAGGGTCACAATTAAGAGTAGAAGACACCTGGCTCTTGGCCACCTCTGCTTCCTCTGTGCTCATTCTTTCTTGATCTTAGGTGTAAAGAAATAAAGAATAACAAATAAAAAAATTATTGCTAAATGTTTTCATTGTTGACAAGATTTTTAGTTTTATTTGTTTAACATCATATTGATCTTTCTTTTGCAGGCATAGAGCATCATTCTGGGATCCTCCTCCCTTCACCTTTATACAAATAGTATAATTCCTTCAATTTAACAAGTATTTAATATATTCCTTCTAGGCAGAAGGTAGTGTGCTAGGCACTGGGGATACAAGGATGACATGCTAAACAAACTGCCCTCAATGAGCATATGTTCTGCCGTAGCTCTTCATAGCTCCTTCAAAGTTGTAATGTTGTATGCAGCACAGAGGAAGAAACCAAGACACATATGTTTCTACAATCAACATCAAAAGACATGGAAGGACTTTGAAATTTTGGACTTGTGGTCATGAGGTCATGTAAGAATGCTACATACATGTTCATTTCACACATATACATACATATTGTGGAAGAGAGAAATTGGGAAGCATGGAAAAAGGCAGAAGCAGAGGCTGATAACCTGTCAGTCAAATAAAAGTTCTATTTGGAATGTTACCAGGAAGAGCAGTTGGAAGGAAAGGAACAGACAAACTGAAGGGTTATGTCTTTTTATCCTTTCCTGTCTTCCCCAAATAAATCCCTTACTTAAGATAAAGAATGGAGGTAAGAGGGTTGAGGATTTCCCTAATACTAATTTCCCTAATACAGTGAACCTTAGGTTGGAGGATGTTGGGATATGGTTCAAATTGAGAGAAACATTTGATAGGTCTGGAGGTTCAGTCACTATCATCAACAAAACAAGTCAGAGAGATATCTGGACTCTTCTCAGATATCTGGTTCTTCTTTCTTCTGCCTTCAAAGTTACAAGACCACCTCCTGTCTGTCTTCCAGATTAAAAGACAACTCTTCAGTTTGTCTGTTCCTTTCCTTCCAACTGCTCTTCCAGGTAACATTCCAAATAGAACCTTCATTTGACTGACAGGTCATCAGCCTCTGCTTCTGTCTTTTTGCAAGCTTTCCAATTTCTCTCTTTCATAATATTGTAAAGGGTGAAATTATGGCTGAGACTGAATGTATAATTAATTTAGGTTGCCAAAGGATTTTATTCACAAAAAATCCTAATAAAAAAAATCAAATAATAAGATACCCAAGTCAGCTGTTAAATTTTATGATGATTTAATTGATATAGTAGAGAAGATTAAGAAGAAGGGAGAAGGAAAGGGTGAAGGATTCTTCCCCCCGACTGGCTAGTACTGGGCAGGAAGATTAGAAGATCTAGAAAGTAAGGCTTTGGAGTGTGAAGGAGGAAGGAATCAACCTGAACTCCAAAAAGGGGCTCAGCTGAGATGCCTGAACCTGAATCAGGTCAAGGACAAAACTCATCGCCAAAAACCAGACAATAACTGCCACCACTCCCAAGATGTCGGAACACCTAGCAAGCTGCTAGCCAGAGTCACCTCTCCAGGGAAAGAGGAAGGGCCAGGAAGTGCCATGCCTTATATGGACATTTTTATATCATTTTTCTGCGTCTCATCTGTACCAATGAGGACTTAGCTTGACTTAAGACAGCCCAGAGGTCTGTCCTTTTTTTTTTTTGCACATGTCTGTTGAAGATCATCTCCTTGGATAATTAAATCTTGAGTTTGATGCAGACCTTCAAAATCTTGTTAAACTGAGTAGGGTGGAGAATGTGGAGTTTCTAAGACCTGATTCTGTTATTCCAAGTATCTCCATTCTTACTGATCAGGAAATAGCTAAATCACATCTTCTAAAGAATGGTCTGATTAGGGTGGAATAGTTTTAAAATTCACAATATGCTACACATAAATACAATGTGGAAGAAAATCTCATTGAATGAGTAAGTGTATAACACATGCATAATTGTAACACACAAAACTCATACTGATATATAAATTTCTGTGTAAAATTCAAACAGTCAAAGAATTTTATCTGCATGATTTTGCACAGAAATCAAAACATTGTATTATGTATTTGTACATATGTAAACCTGTATAGATACAACCTATGTACATATGCAAATACTAATATACTAACAAGCTAATTATATTGGAATAATTTTATTAATTTTCTAATGACTAACAATAGAAACAGTTTAGAAAAATTTGTTCAAAGTCTTAGAGAATGTAGGGACAGACATAAAATTAAGTATAGAAGTTAGATTACATTATAATTTTAGGTTAACAATTGCTAGTAATAGAAATTTTTACTTAGTAGAACTTAGAGACATAAGGAGATAAGACAGTTACATATTCAAATACTGTTAAAATTGTTACATGGTTTGTTATGTTCAAAAACTATATTCATGTAAAATCCCTATTATCTAAACTATTTTCCTATACCCAAAGTTAACATAGAATAAGTAGACAGAATAATCAAGACAGATCAGGTTTATTGTTTTAGAAGGGTACAGGAATATTTAACATAGTATAGGGTTAAGAATAGATAGTTAGAAATTTGACAAGATAAATTTAAGAGGTAAGTAATAACAATACAGGATGCAGGATGCATTCTGTCCAAAGACAAAATGGGGGAATATAATGTTGTGGAGGAGAGAAAATGGGAAAAGGCTGCAGCAGAGCTGGAGAAGCCAGGTCTGCCAAACTGTCAATCAAGGAGAACATTCTAATTGGAATGGGGACCAAGAAGGACCATTAAAAAGGAACAAGCTGAAAAACTTGGTCTCTTGTCCTTGGGACAGAAAGGAGGAAGGACAGAAAAGTCCTGCTCTCTGATTTCTCCCTAAAATACTCCAGTGACTGAATCTTCAAACCTATTAGCCATTTTCCCAAATTTGAACTCTATTCCACCATCCTTCAACTTGGGAATTGTTTTAGGATTAGGGAAACCCCAAACCTTCTCTCCCTTCAACTTCTTTACCTTTTCCCTTCTCCCAAATAAATTCCCTTACTTAAACTCAGAAAAGAGAGAGTGCTTTGTTTGGTATACCAAGATAATCACTTTGAGCTAACTTCAGTGCTACCAACAGAAGAATCAACTAAAGGGGGAAGGGGGAAGAGGGAGGTAGGACAAGGAGGGCAGAAAGGAGGAAAGAGGGAGGAGGGAGGATATTGGCAGATCTGATCTTGAAATTATCGTCTCCCACTTAAAATAATCCCCTAATACATTGTAAAGTTTGATTTTTGTTCCTTTTAATACAATTTAAATTTTTTTTTAAATTCTTACCTTCCATCTTAGAATCAATACTGTGTATTGGTTCCAAGGCAGAAGAGTGTGGTAAGGGCTAGGCAATGGGGGTCAAGTGACTTGCCCAGGGTCACACAGCTGGGAAGTGTCTGAGGTCAAGTTTGAATCCAGGACCTCCCATTTCTAGGCCTGGGTCTCATTCTGCTGAAGCACCTAGTTGCCCTGATGGGGACATTCTTACACAGACTCTCACAGTGCCAGAAGAAAAAGTACTCCCAGATAACTCACATTCCTTAGTTGGATCACAGCTGGAATACTTCTTATGGCTGCAGCTCCTGACAGCCAGTTCACTCTTGTCCTACTCCAATTTGGCAGCTGTCTTCCCTTTTTTTTTTTTAAAACCCTTACCTTCTGTCTTAGAATAAACACTGTGTATTGGTTCCAAAGTAGAAGAGTGGTTAAGAGCTAGGCAGTGGGGGATAAGTGATTTCCCCACAGTCACATAGCTAAGGAGTATTTACGATCAGATTTGAACCCAGGACCTCCAGTCTCTAGGCCTCTCTCTCTATCCCATGAGCCACCTAACTGCCCCAATTCCATTCACTTTTATAAGACTATAGTCTTCCTTTTTCAATTTCTCTGAAGAACTGTGCTAAAGAGTAATGTCATGCAGATGTGAATGGATGTCTTCCCAAGGTGGAATTCTTTTTTTTAACCCTTTCCTTCCATCTTAGAATCAATACTGTGTATTGGTTCTAAGGCAGAAGAGTGGTAAGGGCTAGGCAATGGGGGTCAAGTGACTTGCCCAGGGTCACACAGCTGGGAAGTGTCTGAGGCTAGATTTGAACCCAAGATCTCCCTCTCTGGGCCTGGCTTTCAATCCACTGAGCTACCCATGAAAACGAAATTTTCATTCTCAACTTTATATCACCATTAAATGGTCCCCTTGATCCTTGTGCACATTACTACATTTCCTATCTCCATGTTTTTGCATTGACTGTTTACTCCATCCTAGGTTCCACATTGTAGAAGATCTAGCTTTCTCTGAGACTTTGCTCAAGTGGCACATACTTCAGAAAGTCTCCACTATACCTCCCCTACCCCCCAGCCTTCTCCTCTCAGATTATCTCTGTATTTATCTTGTGTCTAGGGGAAATGTTTGGGGAAGACTAGCACCTCCAGTGTGAGGGCTTGCTGAGCCCTTTTCAAGGATATTTTCCTTCTTTTGGTGTCCATATGCCACCTGGCTCTCACCTGTGACTCCAAGAAATTGTAGCATGAGCAGTGGTCAGCAGCTGGACCAAACCAAGTGGAGGGCAACTGATGGACCTCAAATCTGTCAGCAAGGTAGAGGGGTGTCCACCCCAGGAGTGTGGAGACCTCCCTGGCAGAAGGGGCAGATGAGAATAATTTGTTCCAATGGCCACAAAGGAAGCTGATGTAGACTCTGTGGAGCACTTAGTTTGGACAGACGTCAAAGGCACCAGGGTCATCCATTGCATCCCAGGCCATCACCGGTCATCTTGACTTTTGTCTTGTCACCAGACTTTGATGACTCTGGCAGAGAGAGTGAGATGGACAACTTTGTGCATCTCTGACTCACTTAAACCCAATTTGTGCATGAGTCAAAAGAAGTCGCCAATAATGTCATTTTGGTTCTTTTAGAGTACGAAGGACAAGAACCAATCAATTGTATATATTGTCGACCACTGCTAGAATGTAAGCTCCTTGAGGACAGAGGCTATTTTTTTCTTTCTTTGTGTCCCTGGAGTTTAGCACAATGTGACCTCCTGGACAAAGTACTGTACCTACAGTCCAGAATACCTGAGTTCCTATCCTACTTCAGATATTTACCAACTAGATGATTCTAGACAAATCACTTCACTCCTTTTGCCCTACTTTCCTCATCTGTATACTGAGACTGGGGCAATTAGGTGGACACTCCCTAGCTGTGTGATCTTGGACAAGTCACTTAACCCTCAATTGCCTAGCCCTTATGACTCTTTGACATTGGAACTGATGCTTGGTATCAATTCTAAGAAGGTCAGAGTTTTAAATAATAATAATGACAGCCTGAGTCTCACAGATTCATTGTGAAGATCAAATGTGATGATATATGTAAAAATATTTCGTAAGCCTTAAAACAATATAGAATCATTAGTTGTTATTATTATAAGCACTTAATAAATTCTTATTGACTGATTCATTCTTTCAGACAAACTGAAAAAATGTAAGCCTCAAATTTCATATAACCCTCATTCTCTGGCACCTCATATTATGAGGCAAAGTCATTTACATTGTATTTTTGTCATCCTGTTTCCTGCTGACTCAAAAGTTTGTTATTTGGCTGATTGGCGATATTGGGAGGGTTGTTTGTGCTAGCCTTATGGGAGGGGAAGGGGAAACTCATGAAAGGTCACACAACTCCCTTAGAGAGGTAGGAATGGAAAGCAGATTTGGAGCTGGAAGGAATCTCAGAGGTCATCTGGTCCAAATCCCACATTTTGCCCAAAATGGCAGATGTAGGATTTTAACCTGCATCCTCTGATTCCAGATCCTTCATTCTTTCCTCCATCCAATGCTATGGTCTCTTGCTTTTCCAGTAGCTTGCCATTGTATCTGTGAGATTCTATCTTATCTCCTATACATAGGTACAGTACACAAGGTCCTGTCAGAGAATACATATTAATGGATCTTTGAATCTCCCTGGAGTCTAGCACAGTGAAGTGTAGATACTTTAAAAGGTGTCGAGGCATTTTAGATGCCCTATAGTCTAGAGAAGAGGTGTCAAGCATGTCACCCACCATGGCAACAGTCCAAAGTATGGCAGAAACCAGATTAAAATGAAATTGAGAAATATTTAGCAAAATAAATTAAAATATGATAAAACATAATGTTACATTTTATAACTAAGTCAGTATGCAGCCCAAAGGGATCCTTATGTATGGTTTAAAGCCTGCTGTTTCTATTTGAGTTTGACACCACTGGTTTAGATGACACAGATTCTTGTTTTCCCACATAATTTATATTTATCTCAAATGAGTTTATAGCTTGTAATAGAACCACTTCTTTCTATTACTACTCTATCCCATCCCATGGGTTGTGGTTTCTGAGAAAAATATCCTTTTTGCTAGAGGGCCTTATAAAGATGAGAATATTCATGTTTGGTCTCTCTTAAATTTCTAGAGTTGTAAGCTATAGGGATTAGAGGAGTGAAGTGAGCCTCTGAACCATAACTAGGGTGGCCCCAGCAGGGCTTTGCTCCAGAATACTGAAATTTAAGAGGGTTCTGATAGTTTTTGTAATTCAGCGGCTAGAAACAACTAAACTCCATAAAATTTAGCAAAAATAATTAAAATAGGAATTAATTAAAATAGGTTAAATTAGGAATCTGTCAGATAAGAGAACTTAAAATGACATATACCAGGGCCACTATCTAGGGGAAAACCTTTCTGTCCTGATCCTACCCTGCCCCTTCTCTCAGCAGCAGTTCACCTACAATCAGGCAGTATTGTGTTCTTCTCTGGTGAAATCTTGTATGATGGAGACTGAGGTCTCTTCCCCAAATAAAGTTTTCTCAGAAGTTCATTTGAAGGGGCCTTTCTGGCTATTTGCTGTGGGTATGTTTTACAGGGTATACCTAGACCATTAGAATTGCTCATTACTGCTCTGATTAGCCCCAAAGAGTTTTTTTAGCAATAAATAGTTGCTTATTTCTTGGTCTTTTTTACTCATCTCAAAATAACCATTTCTAGTGATGAAGGTGGGATCACAGAAAAGCTGCCCAGCCATAGGCATTGTAGGTAGAAGGCCAGCACTCTATAACGTGATCAGACTGGTCCTTAAAACTGCCACTTTTGGGAAACACGCAAGGACTTGATGATAGTCATCTCTGACATGGAAAGGACTGATGCCAATCCTGCCTGACAACAAAAGGCTGATAAATTTTGGACATGGAATTATTGTATAAAGAGACTATCTTCTTCGTAAAAAATAAGATAAAATAGAGATCCAAAGTATGTCAAAATAATATTAGCTAATATTAGCATAGCATTTTAAGGTTTCTACAGCCCTTATTTATTGTTTGTAAAGTCCTTTATACATGTTATCAGTTTGCATTTGCAAGAAGCCTATGATATAAGAACGAAAGGCATTATTAGCTTCATTTCAGATGCCTACCATCTTCCATTCATAATGGAGTACTGTACCAGGAATCAGGCCAACCTTGGTTCAAATCCCACTTCTGACACTTATTAGCCAAGTTATCATAGACCAATAATCTAATTTATCTGAGCTTGTATCCTTATCCATAAAATAAGGATACTGACACCTATGATACCTAACTCACAGGGTTGTTGTGAGGTTCAAGTGATATAAAAAGAAGTAAAGTGAAACTTTTTAAAATTAATCTGTCCTTCCCACTGTCTCCATCCCCACTTCTTATTTAAACTGCATTGCACTGACCTTCTAATTGCTTTCACATTTTCCAGTGGTTCATTTATTCAATCTATCTTCCACATAGCTACCAAAATAATTCTTAAAGTACAGGTCAGACAATTTCACGCCTGGGCTCATGAAGCTTCCATGGGTTTTGAGTGATAATACATGTAGATAGCCCAGTGGAATTGATTGTCAACTCTGGGAGGGGAGAGGGGATTAGGGAAGGAGACAACATGAATCATGTAACCTTGGAAAACTTATGTGTAAATTTGTTACTGGAATAAAATAAAGAAAAGATTTTCTTTAAAAAAAGAAGTTTCCATGGCCTTTTATTGTCTCTGGGATAAAATACAATTCTTTAGCTTGAAATTTAAAGTCTTCCAAAGTGTGACTCCAATCTGCCTTTCCAGATTTATTAGATATCGCTGTATTCCCCCTTCACACATTCTATATTCTAGCCAAACCAGAACACTTGCTCTTTCTCAAATTCAACATTCAATCTCCTTCCTCCATGTTTTTTATAGGTTGTCCAGCATGCCTGAGATGCAAGCCTTACTAAAATCCACCTCTTAAAATTCCTAGCTTTCTTTCAGGTTCAACTCATATGCCTCCTCTTATGGGAAGCTATTCCTGATGTTCCTAATTATTAGTGCCATGCTCAGATTATCTTGCATTTACTCATCAGTGTAAATATGGGATTCCCCAGTGAAATGTAATTTCCTTGAAAGGAGTGTCTTGTTAATTTTGTGTTTGTGTCTCCAGCACCCATCACACTCATGTGTAGCAACCATTTAATAAACACTTACTTCATGTGGAATGAATGTTCATTGTGCAGCTTAAGAAAACTAGGCAAAAAGAAATTAAAAATCTTTTCTGTGGTCACGCATCTAGAATGTGTGAGAGGTGTCTTCCTGTCTAACTTCACAGTCCCTGTTTAACCTGTGGTATAATCAAAAGTACATTTTTTATCAGCACCAGTAAGTCGTTGTTCAAATATGAAAGCTTAATACAGTCAATAGAGCATTTCTTGGTATTGCAAAACAGTGTCATCTGTCCCAATAGGACAAATTTATCTCTAGAATCATCTTATATGTGGAATTCATGATGACCCCTTCAAATGGTGTTTCTTAACTGATCCTCATTTGATATCTAGAATGGTCCACAAGCCAAGGGGGGGTAGTATATGACCATAATCCTAGCTACCACCGATGCGAAGGCTGGTGGATCTCTTGAGTTCCAGAGTTCTAAGCTATAATAAACTATACCAATCAGTTATCTGAACCAAATTCTACATCTGTATGATGAGACCCTAGGAACAAGGGAGCTAACAGCCTAAGGAAGGACAAGCTAGTCCAGGCCAGAAAAATAGTCCAGGCCAAAGTGCCCCAGCCAGTGAGTAGTGGGATGATTATTTTCTTCTTTTCCAGCTTATGTGAAATAATTAATTCCTTCTTTTCCAGCTTATGTGAAATAAGGAAGCCCAACCTTTTTTTTTCTTGTTAGATTTTTAAAATTAAATTATTTTTTTTAATTTTTCATCTTTATGTGATTCTTATTGTCTCCTTTCCTTCTTCCCTTCCCCCTCCCACAGTTGACAACCAATTCCACTGGGTTATACATATATTATCACTCATCTCATTTCCATATTATTCATTTTTGTAATAAAGTAATTTTTAAAAACCAAAACCCCAAATCTATACCCACATAAACAAGGGATAAATCATATGTTTCTTCTGGATTCCTACTACCACATTTCTTTTTCTAGATATGGATAACATTCTTTCTTGTAAGTCCCTCAAAATTGTACTGGTTCATTGCCTTGCTTTTAGTAGCAAAGTCAATGACATTTGATCATCCCAAATTGTTACAGTCTCTGTGTACAATGTTCTCCTGGTTCTGCTTATTTAACTCTGCATCAGTTCATGTAGGATTTTCCAGTTCTCATAGAAATCAAGTCGTTCCTTATAGCACAATAGTATTCCATCACCAACATATACCACAATTTGCTCAGCCATTCCCCAATCGAGGGACACCCCCTCATTTTCCAATTATTTGCTACCACAAAAAGTGTAACTAATAAATATTTTTGTTCAAAAAGATCCTTTCCCATTTTTTTAAATCTCTTTGGGATACAAACCTAATAGTGGTATTGCTGGATCAAGGGATGAGTGTTCTTTTAAAGCCCTTTGGGCATAATTCCAAATTGTCTTCCAGACTGGTTGAATCAATTCACACAACTCCACCAGCAATACATTAGTGTCCCAATTTTGCCACATTCCCTCTAATATTTATTATTTTACTTTACTGTCATATTGGCCAATCTGCTAGGTGTGAGATGGTACCTCAGAGTTGTTTTGATTTACATTTCTCTAGTCAGGAGGGATTTAGAACACTTTTTCATGTGATTATTAATAGTTTTGGTTTCATTATCTGAAAACTGTCTATTCATATCCCTTGACCATTTGTCAAATGGGAAATTATTTGATTTCTTATAAAATTGACTTAGTTTTTTATGTATTTGAGAAATTAGATCTTTGTCAGAGAATTTTGTTATAAAATTTTTTACCGATTTGTTGCTTCCTTTCTAATTTTGGTTGTGTTGGTTCTGTTTGTTCAAACCCTTTTTAATTTAATATAATCAGAAATATTCATTTTACATCTTGTAATGTTCTCTATCTCTTGCTTGGTCTTAAATTTTTCCCTTCTCCATAGATCTGACAGGTATACTATTCTATATTCACCTAATTTACTTATAATATCCCTCTGTACATCAAAATTATATACCCATTTTGAACTTATCTCAGTATAGGATGTGAGATAGTAATTTAAATCTAATTTTTGCCATACCATTTTCTAATTTTCCCAGAAGTTAAGGAAATCCAATCTTAATATACCTACATATGTACATATGTGTGTATACATATTGTGTAATTGGAAATCTGTTACCCTAAAAACTGCATTTCCCAGGAGCAAACTGACTTCCTGTCGTGTACTTCATGTAAACAGAGGGATAAATTCAGTGGGGTTTCTGGTCTTGACCTCTTTGCTTCCTGGGTTGTGACTATGGTGGTAAGCAGGCCTTTTGAACAGATAAATTAGCCATGGGCACATGTTATTTTTATTTTGTTACCTTTTTATTCCTTTACTTCTAGTAGACATTAATAAATCTCTTAAAATATAATATTTTTATTATTTGAGATTAATTTTAAATTTTACAATATACACACACATATGCATCTCAGCACTCCAGAGCTCGAGTTTACCAGCCTTAACCTTCATGGTAGCTAGGATTATAGTCATATACTATCATGTTTAGTTTTTAGACCTTTAGAGATATCAAATATATGTACATGTATATCCTTGTTTATATAAATAGATATAGGATTTTTATTTAATCCTAGAGGCAATAGAAAGCCATTAAAGCTTCTTAAACAGGAAAGTGAAATAGTCTGACTTATAGTAGGAAGATTATTTTGGCAGCTATGGTGATAATGGATTGAATAAGAGAGAGATTGGGAGGTTGGAGATTAATTAGGAAATATATACATATGTATGTGTGTGTGTATATGTGTGTATGTGTACATGTATATGTTTTTAATTGGTGTGTATATGAACACATATATATACACACAAACACATATCCCAATATATCATAGATAGGTACACAGACAGATAGATAGATCAGACAGACAGATAGACAGCAGATTGATAGATAGATACATAAATAGATAGATGGATGGGTGGATGGATGGATGGATGGATGGATGGATGGATAGATAGATAGATAGAATAGTATAGATTGGATAGTTTAGATAGATAGATAGACAGATAAGTAGGCAGACAGATAGATTAGACAGACAGACAGATTAGACATCAGATAGATAGATAGATAGAGAGAGAGAGAGAGAGAGAGAGAGATGGATAGATAGATAGAAGTTCAGACAATGAAACTATATATATATATATACTATATAACAGAAACTAAAGGAATAGCTTTTAATATAAATGTGATAGACATAACAGGCTGAATGTTCTTGCCAAGACAGTCAGCAGAACTTGGAAAACCTGCGGAAACCACAATGTCTGCTGATTAGTTCAAATGCAATAACCTTAAGTCAAGTCATAGAGCCATAGATGTATAGCTTGAAAGTTCCTTATTGATCACTTACTCCAATGCTCTTATTTTACAGATAAGGAAATTGAGAGCCAGAGAAGGTAAGAGACTTGTACAGCAAAACAAACATAATAAATGGTAGTCCCAGGTTTTAAATCTAAAACACATTACTCAAAATTCAGCAGTCTTTCCACTTGCCATTTATCTTTCAAAGTTATGAAAGGTTAGACTAAGGGTCTCCTTGCCAATTCAAGAATGTAGAATGAAGATTCATAAAGAAAAAGGACTGCTTTGGAAGAGTATTGCATTTCAAAATCTTTCTAAGGAAGCCCATAAATTTTGATAAATTTCACATCACCAGAAATCAAGTAATATTGATTATTCACAAGTCAGTAAAACTCCACATTCAGAAGAACAATATGATACCTGAAGATTCCATCGTATTTGCTGTAGTATTCATAAAAAGATATGAGGGTAAGATATATATCAAATCAGAGTATTAGGTCTTAGTGAAGATATTTTCTATGGTGTTCTCTCCCAAGGACATTTGCTAAAGATGCTGAGATCATCATACAATCTTCAAGATGCCAATGACCACTTGATTTATGTTTCTGGACACTGTACTGTGAATGAGTAACAGGATTCCCTTTATGAAGATGTATACACCCTTCATTACAAGGGAGTGAGATAAAAGCCTTAGGAAGCAACTAATTGACATTGAGAATTTGGGTCTAAAGTATCTATAAACTGTCAATAGATTTATCATTACATTCTCCAAGAAATAAGGAATTGATAAGGGGCATCTAGTATCCTGGCTTTTGTATTGTACTGTTATGCTAATTCTCTTGAAAGCTAGCAATATGCTTTTTTTTAACCCTTATCATCCATTTTGGAATCAATGCCATGTATTGGTTCTAAGGCAGAAGAGCGGTAAGGGCTAGGCAATAGGGGGAGGTGGGTTGAAGTGACTTGCCCAGGGCCATACAGCTAGGAAATGTCTGAGGTTAGATTTGAACTGAGGACCTCTCATCTCTGGGCTGGCTCTCAATCCACTGAGCTACCCAGCTGCCTCTAGCAATGTACTTTTGCTCTAAGGGCAAATAATGAAGAGCCTTAGCATATCAAAAAGGATGTCCTAAAACCAGTTAGTCAAATCTAATGGGCCATATCCATCCTGCCTCTATTGAAGTCTAATGGTAAAGCAACTCTTTAGGAAAATAAGTGAATTATTTGTGCTTATAATGAGTGAAGCCCAAATTGTGCTTTATTTAGAGTATCTGGTAAAATACTTCAGAATACCACAGATATGTTCATCAATAGCTATGAGTGAAAAGGGAAAGGAAATTCCAAAGACTCACATTCTGTGCCTGCAAATAAGAAGCCCTGCATCCTATGCCATAGTTAAGAAGTCCTTGAATTTCTCCTAGAATGAAAAGTCTTTGCAAAACTTGATTTGTCTAGTTACTGTATACGGTGTAAACATAATTTTAGGGTTGTGACTCAAATTTAAATTAATTTTGGTTGCCAGAGGAAATCCCAAATAAAATACCCAAGTCAGTTGAAAATTTATGGTGATTTTAATTAATATAGAGAGAAGGATTAAGGAAAAGAGAGAGAAGGAGGGTATAGGATTTCTCCCACCTGGCCTGTGCCAGGGGAAGTTCAAAGACCTCCACCATGAGGTCTCTGAAGAAGATTAGAGGCTTTCTAAGAGGATAATGTTTGGAAGGTAAAGGAGAAAGGAATCAGCCTAAACTCCGAGAGAGCTCAGTTAAGATGCCTCACCTGAACTAGGCTACTTAGCTTCTCCCAATATAGTATCAAGGAAAACTCACCATCAAACCAGACAATAGCTGCCGCCATACCAATATGCTGAAACACTCAGCAGCTAGCCAGAGCCACCTCTCCATGGAAAAAAAGAGTGGAGAGAAGAAGTGACACGAAATATATAGATGGTTTTTACATCACATTCCTGCATCTCACATGTACCAATGGTAGCTTAAGCTTGACTTAGGACAGCCCAGGAATCTGTCAGTTGTTTCTGATTTGTCATTTGCTAGCACATATCTGTCATAGGCCATCCTCCTAAATACTTAATCCTTAAGTATGGGTGTAGACATTCCTGTTTTTGTTAGACTAAGTAGGGTGGAGTATTCTAAAGTTCACAACAGAAGATATTAAATCACTTATTGAATGACATTATTGATTAAATACCCTCAGTTTGTTGAAGCATGTATCTGGAATTTAGCAATGCCAGGCAAATTTCTTGTATTCCATATAGTATTCTATTTTGATGACATTCTCATTGTAGAGCCAGATAAGGAACAATTTCAGCAAATCCTGTACAATTATAATGATGACATACAAGTGAAAAATATGAACCAGAATTCCCAATAACACCTTCTTGAGCTGTTTTTTTTTTAAATCCTTACCTTCTTCTGTCTTAGAATTGATACTAAGTATTGGTTCCAAGGCAAAAGAGCAGTAAGGGCTAGGCAATTGGGGTTAAGTGACTTGCCTCAGAGCTCACAACTAGAAAGTGTCTGAGGCCAGGTTTGAATCCAGGATTTCCCAACTTTCAGCCCTGGCTCTCTATCTGCTGAGCCACTTAAATACCCCTTCTCAGGTTATTTCAGCAGTACTTCTAAAAGTCATAATGCCCAAATATTAAGTTTATTCCATTCATGATGCTCCTATTCCAAAAAACAAAGGCAAAGGTTCATGTTTTCCTTAGGCTACTCAATTTCTAGAATGTTTTTCTTGTATACCAGGCAACCATTTCTGAACTACTTCCTGGACTACTGGAAAAAGAAGTTTCACTAAGTGAAATGGCACATGTTTGTGATCCCTATTAATGGGGAAACTGAGGTTGGTGGATCAATTGAGCTAGGGAGTTCCAAACTGCAGTAGGGTTGAGCTAACCAGTATTGTCACTATGATTGGCACCAATATGGCCAACCACTGGGAGCAGGAGGTCCCTGGGAGGTGTAAGGAGGGGTGAATTAGCCCAGGTGAGAAATTAAATAGGTCAAAGCTTCTGTGCTGAGCAGCAGTTGAATTCAGCCCATGATTTCCTGCTGTTCTTCCAGCCTGAGCATGGGAATTTTGTGGCTTTGGTCTTCATGATGTAGAAGAAAAAGTTCTAGACTTAGAATCAGAAGACTTGCATTTAACACCTTGCTCTGCCATTTACTATCTGTAGAACCTTGGACATATCCCTGAAGACTTCCATAAAAACACACACATATAGAAACACCAGAAAAAGTAGCCAACGTGTAAGGTTCTCTGTGACTCCATAGTGACTCAAGATTATAACTCATGAGTCCTTGGAAGCCAGAGGACTTAATTATTCAGAGCAGAAGTCTTTTTGTTTGTTTGTTTTGTTATGAAAACAACAACAACAACACTTTATCTTCTCTCTTAGAATCAATATTGTGTATTGGTTCCAAGGCAAAAGTGTGATATGGGCTAGTCAATGGGGGTTAAGTGACTTGCCCAGGATCCCACAGGCAGGAACTATCTGAGGACAGACTTGAATACAGGACCTCACATCTCTGGGCTTGGCTCTTGATCTATTGAACCACCTAGATACCCTCCAGAAGAGAAGTTTTTAATGATATAGCAAGTGGAATGAAATCATGGAACATTCCTCCATAAGTTCGGAGTGTTTTCTCCCAGGAGCACACCATTGTTGGACAGAATGAATACACACTGGGGCACCCACATAATAAATACATGTGCCTGAAATATACATGTGAAGGTGCTATGGGTTGGGCCAGCATCCCACAGGGGGTGGGGTCTTGGAGGTGGGATGGTATCAGCAAAATGATGGATGGGACACAACTTTCTCATTCAACCCACAGCACAGGTTTCACAGGATAAACTACTCTGCCTTGTTTGAGGCCTGGCTTTATTTTATACCCTCATGATCACACATCTACTTGGCACACAGTTTCATTCTCAACATACATGTTTCCAAGGAACCTAACAACAGACAGGAAGTTTAGGGAGATAGTCAACAAAACATTGTTGCTAAATGCAGAATCAGAGGGTAAAATCAACATGACCCAGATATAGGTTAGGGAATTCAGAGCGCAGATTTGCCAGAAGTTTTTATGCCTAGAAAAGAGGGTCCTCTCTAAGTGGGTATATAAGAATTCTTAGGTTTAATTTTGTAAATGGGATCTCCTGGTAATATCCTGGGGGGACAGAGTGGAACATCTCTATTAACCTTGCAAGCATGTTGCTCTCATCTATTTTTCCTGGGGCTAAATAAGAACAATAATCATAGCAATTCCAATAATAACAGGATGTTAATTAGGAAAGTCACTTAGGGCAGTTTCAGTGGGTGTTTCCATCCTTCCTGGGGGCTGCTTTGCAGTCCCCAGTTTTCACGTGGACTATATCAAACAGTGTGGTCTTTGATGGCTCCCAACATGAAGGGGTAATGGATTCCTCCAATAATAAAAGACCACCATGTTTTCTGTTGATGTTATAATACTTTTCTCTCTGAGTATTCTTTCTGATGGACCTACAATTGGACACTGAGTCATGTCATCACTTCTCCACCACTGGGTGACACATCTCTGTAGTTTTTTTTCTCTCTCCTCCCTGTTTTGTTGTTATTGTCTTTAAGTCATGTAAGGGGCAAAGGGAGCTTAATTTTTAAAGGGTTGGACTTGATTATTTAAGAGTTTGGTTACCAGGGATTTAATTACTAAATCTCAAATGAATTCCTAAAGTCAGATTGGATCTTATGGTAGTTTATTTACAATAAAGAGGGAATGAGAAAAAGAGGAAAAAAGAGAGATCCTCTTGAGCCAGGTAGGAGTTCAGAGGTCCCTGCCATGGGAAAGGGGTCTCAAGATGGTGGGTCTTTCCGGAGGCTAGTACCTTCAGAAAGGCCAAGGGAAAAGGAGTCAACCTTTTCACTCACCACATGTCAGTCCAGTCAGCAGATCCTTTTGCCCCTCTTCACCAGCCTCAACCCAAAAGCATGAAGAATTGAATTCTCACAGGAAGTTTCACTCCAAAACTCCCATCTCCACTTCAAAAAAAATGAAGAACTCCTCCTCATAGGAAGTGACAGTCCCTTTTAAAGACATTTTCTTTTGTGTCACTTCCTGTGCCTTCCCCTAATTTCACATCTACCAATCATAGTTGACGTTCTAGCAGTTCTAGGACTGCTCAGAAGGCAGGTAGTCGATTCTGATTCATTACCCATTATCACACACATGGATCACAGACCTCTCACTTCATGATTAAGTGGGATAGTTGCACTTTTGGTGATTAGATCTAAAAATGGGCAGATCTTCATACTCAACTTTTAAGTACCATGTTTACACTTATGGGTATTAAATCTAAAAATAGACAAGGGTTATAATTTAATCTTCACAATCAGGGAAGAGCTAAATTCCTTCATTGTTGCAATCAGGGGAGAGTCAAATCCAATCTTCACAGTCATATTGTATTCTTCATGACTCCATGACATTCTAGGTCCTTCTTTCCTCCACCATCTCTTAAAGTCTGCCCAAGTTCATGTTTGTGGTTTCCATGACACTCTTTATCAATACCATCCTCTGTCATCCCCTTCTCCATCTGTCTTTCCCAACATCAGTCTTTTCCAATGAGTCATGTCTTCTCATTATGTAGATTTGAGCTATAGCTTCAATATTTGAAATTCCAATGAATTGCCTGAATTAATTTCTTTAAGTATTGACTGATTTGATCACTTTGTTGTCCAAGACTCAAAAGTCTTCAGCAGCACCACAATTTGAAAGCATCCATTCTGCAGCATTCAGCTTTCCTTATAATCCAACTCTCACAGCCATACATTGCTATTGGAAAAACCATAGGCAACACTTCACTGGTCCAGGGGTTGCTATTTAATCCCTTGTTTCTAGTTTCTGCACTCTATCTCTTTGAGGCAACCTGTTAGCCATCTTAACTCTAGTCTACTAGAGCATAGTAATTAGAGAGTCTTTCCCCATAAGGGTAGACTGAGCTCTTTTGTCATAGCTAGAGACAATAATACCCAGCTAATAAATGCTAGGCAAAGAGTCTCAAGTGTAAGATTAAATGATTTCTTCTAACTCATATCTGAAACTTTAATTTTATTCTTTTGTCTCAGACTAATATCTGACAGGGTTACAAATTCTCAGATCCTTTCTGGCTTGGCATGTAAATGAATTTGGGACAGAACAAAAAGAAACAAAAGAGGTAAGAGCATTGTTCTCTTCCCACCTGGATTTTATTCTTGCCTTTATTATAGGAATCTGAGCTATATTTGGCCAGCAAAAAAACAAAAACAACAACAACAAAAAAGCCTGATGTCTTCCTATACATTGAACCTTCCTAAACCTCAGTTCTCTCATCGGTGAATTATGGGGATTAAACTAGATGACCTCAAAAATCCCTTCCATCTCTAAATTTTTTATACCATGATGGGCTAGAATAATGATACTTCCCAGAACATTAAACTGCTATTGACTTCTGGGGCCATGCCAATATTTTTGATATACATAAATCACTGTTTCTACCACTGTTGTTTTGCCTTGCATTGTTGAAAACTGCTCTTAGCCACAAAATGTCAGGTGATGCTAAGATAGCAATTATTTATTCCTTAATAAAAGTAGTCAACTATTATGGAAAGAATGCTGGTTTTTAAGTTATACGATTTTAATATGAAGTTCAAATCCTGGTTTTTGTCACTTACCTCCTGTGTGACCCAGGACAAGTCCATAAAGTCTTTGTGCCTCATTTTCTTCAAGTGTAAAATGAAAGAACAATGCTAACCTATAGGGTCCCATGCAGCTCTCAATTAAATTCAACAACTTTTATCAAGTGCCTGTATTGTATAAAGCACTATGCTGAGAATACAAAAACAAGAATGAAAGCCTTCACAGAATTTATATTCTCCTCCCTGTGATATATAAGAAACCACCTAGAATATGGAACAATACAGATTGAGAAGGAAGATCTTAGAGCTATCATGGCAGTCAAGGACTTTGACAAATACCTCTTCAGCCAAGCATGATGTATAATAGTAAAAAGCCCTTCCAAGAGAAGCCTATGTCCTTAATTTTATACACATACATGCACACACACACACACACATACACACCTCCTTTAATGATATCATCACATATGCAAGTCTAGAGTCCTTTATTCAGTGTGTATGCTACACCTCTGTCCATTAGCCTGAAAGAGCATCATCGGATGCTTATGTCCTTAACTTTTTGCCACCACAGATCCGTGAATGTGCTGAGCCAGCTTCACACAAAATTTTAATTTTAGAAGACTTCCCTCATGACCTCTTTAAGCTATTCAGATCTCATGATCATCTGCCTAGATTTCCATAGTGTCCCACATATTGAACTGGCTATAAGAGAACTGTCCACGAACAAAACTGCCTGAGGAATTGAAACTCTCTATGAGCTGTCAACATGAGTTCTGCACTCATAAGAGATGCCTTTTATGGAGAAGTTACATTATTCCCAGAAATAATCATCTCTTTTTCTTGGCCATACCATATTGCAGCAGCAGAGAATTAGTCTCATGAAAGCACTGGCTAGATGCTATGACTAGTGACCTGGAATTGAATCTAAAAAGACTCTAAGAACGCTCCAGGCTACATGGTAAAATGCAAAGATTCTACTTTTATATAGAAAGTGACCAAGAATTCTTGGTCAATTCAATTCAATCCAACCCCCAAAAGGACTTTTCTTTGAGGGACACCTAGGTGACAATGCATTGAGAGTCAAATCTGGAGATGAGAGGTCCTGGGGTCAAATTTGGCCTCAGATGTTTCCTAGCTGTATGACCCTGGGGAAGTCACTTTATCCCCATTCCAAACCCTTACTGATCTTCTGTTTTGGAACTAATACATGCCATTAATTCTAAGATAGAAGGTAAAGATTGAAAAAAAACACATATACACATATTCTAAGATAGAAGGTAAGGGTTTAAAAAAAACCTTACCATCCATTTTAGAACTTTCTCAGGGTCATAGAGCTAGTAAGTGTCTGAGGCCAGATTTGACCCAGGACCTCCTAACTGTCCATTCAACAATCATCTAGCCATATCCCCAACAAGCATTTGTTTAGCACCATCTTATCTACTCCAGTAAATTATTCCTACTATCCTCCGCTCTTTCTTTAATCTGCAGTTTCCCCATAACTACTGCCTTCCTCCCTACTACCTGAAAATATCCCCAGTCCTTAAAAAAAACCTTCACTTGATTCTTATATATTAACTGGGTGTTATCCTATATCTCTCCTCTCTTTCTCAGCCATTTATACTCAGTGCTTCTTCTTTCTCTCCTCTCACTCTTTTCTAAACCCTCCTCAATCTGGCTTCAAAATTGCTTTCTCCAAAGATGCCAATGATCTCTTTATTGCCAGTTTCTCAATTCTCATCCTTGTTAACTTCTCTACAATATTTGACACTAGGTTTTTGTGACACTGTTCTCCTGGTCTCTCTTCTACCAATCTGACGACTCCTTCCCAGTCTCCTTTTTTAGATCTTCATCTATGTCGTGCCAACTAATAGTGAGAACCCTCCCAAGACTCTCCCCTGAGCCCTTTTCTCATTTCTTCCTATATACTTTCAATTATTTCATCAGCTCCCATGTGTTTAATTATCATTTTTATTCAGGTGATCTCTCTGTTCAGTCATAGTCTCTTCCCTGAGCTCTAGTTGTAGATCAACTACTGTCAACTAGACATTTTGAACTGAGTGTCTCCTAGGCATCTTACACTCAACATGTGCAATATTGAATTCATTGACTCACCCATCCTCCAAAAAGCAACATTCCCCTTCTGAACTTCCCTATCCCTGTTGAAGGCACCACCATCCTTCCAGTTACCCAGGTTTATAATCCTGGTGTCATCCTCAGCTTCTCATTCTTACCTATCCCAAATAGTCAATCATTTGCCAAGTATTATCCTTTCTTTCTTTACATCTCTCATACATGATGCCTCCTTTCTACTTATCACCACCACCCTAGTTCAGATCTCATCACTTCTTGTCTGGACTATAGTAATAGTTTACACATTGGTATCCCTGTCTCAAGTCTCTTTCCATTTGAATCAATCCTTCATTGTACTGACAATAGGATTTCCCTAAAGTTTGATCATTTTAGCACAGTGAACTCCAGTTCCTCTGTTACCTCTAGTTTTATCCTCTTGGACCAAACTTCCAAACTTTGGCATTTTAAAGCTCTTCACAGTTTGGAATTTATGTATCATTTTTAGTCTTCTTAAATGTTCTTCCTCTTTCATACTTCCAGACCAGCCATACTAGCCTATCTGATGCACGTAACACAGGTCTCTACCTCCCATCTCTTTGTCTTTGAATTGGTTCTCCCCCAGTCCTGGAATGATCTCTCTCCCAATCTCCACTTTTTAAAGTCTTAGGCTTCTTTCAAGATAGCTTAAACACAACTTCCTGCAAAAGACCATTTTTAATCTATCCTGCCTTGACACTCAACTGCTAATATCTACCCCTCTAGACTTACCTTCCATCTACACTTACCTGGAACATACTAATTCATCTCCATCATCACCACCACCACCATCTTCACCATAGCTAGTATTTATATAGCATTTTAAAGTTTTCAAAGTACTTTATAAATATCTCATTTAATTCTTATAACAACCCTATAAGAGAGATCTTATTATAATCCTCATTTAACTATTGAGGGAACCAAGGCAGAGAAAGGTTAAGTGACTTGCCCAGAGTCACACAGCCTGCAAATATCTATCGTCAGATTTTATTTATATATAGATAATATAATATTTAAGGTCAGATTTTATATATTCTTAATTACAGGTTCAGAGCTCTACCCATTGTACTACCTAGCTGCCTATTTACATACATGTTGTCTCATCTTGTAGAATAGTGGTTCCTTGAGGGGGAGGAGTATAGGAACTGTTCTTGTCAAGACTTGGAAATGATAGAGTAAATTTGAGGAGTAAGGAGGTCCTGGGTCCCATTAAATCAAAGATAATTAATTACCTAAGGAGGAATACCTAGCAACTATTCCAAGGCACTTAGATAAGACAGCTTGCTTTTTCCATCTTATCAAAAGACATGTACTAGGATTCTGGATAATACAGAACCATAATGAAAAATAAAACACCTAATAAGTTACTCCACCAACAGCTTTTTGTTTAAATGATTTAAGTATCATTCTCCCAACTGGGTATAACTATTACAAACTACTGTTCATGTTTAGTGTATATCTCACTGTCAATGTGTGCTTGTGAGAGTCTTATATTTTAGCATTTCTTTTGTTTGTAGGAAATAAATGGTGGTCCTATGTCTGATTCAGATCACACAAGGAGTACCTTTTATTTCCTCTATTATGGAAATCCTGGACAAGATCCTAAATCAAAGCTTTTTTTTTTTAGCCTTTACCTTCTGGCTTAGAATCAATACTGAGTACTGGTTCCAAGGCAGAAAAGTGGTAAGGAGTAGGAATTTGGGGTTAAATGAATTGCCTAGGGTCATACAGCTAAGAAGTATATGAGGTTACATTTGAACCCAGAACATCTGTCTCTAGACCTGGCTCTCTATCCATTGATAACTGCCTGTTAAACCTAAGTTTTAAGTAATTTGTTCCTGGAGCACCTGGTTGGGGTTTAATGAGTCTCAGTGTGAGAAAAGGGACTTTCACATTAGAGGTCATGCTCCCCAGGACTGAATTCAAGACTGTTCTACCATCTACTTTCTGATCCCTAGAAAGGACTCATTCCCCACCATTCCTGAGGTTCTCACCAGTGCGTGGCCCACAATGTTCTAGCACATCTTGGGTCTCCTTCCTAGCATTGTATAAGTGGAAGACAAACCAATGCAGACTCTTTGCTCATTTTTATGAAAACAGAGATTTTGCTAAGAACTATGGGGAGGACCAAGGTAGGCTTCCACCACTAGAACTGTGATCTCAGAGTACAATGGATTGCAAACCACTACATGAAGTTTCATGCAATGCATCATGAGCCTTTAGTGAACAGCACATGGGAATGAAAGAAGATGCCCCTGGGAGGGAGCCATGTGAACAATACCTTCTGTTAACTCCTGTTAAAACGAGTAACTTCCCAACTCCAACTCATTCCTTTTAAGTTCTTTTGTTGTGTGCTATAATGACTTTGAAAATGACTCAGATCAGGTTTTATTTTAATCAAATACTGTCCTGTCAAAAGTTCCCCATCTCTCTTTTTTTAAGCTCTTGCCTTCTGTCTTAGAATCAATACTGTGTATTGGTTCCAAGGTAGAAGAGTGATAAGGGCTAGGCAATGGGGTTAAGGGACTTGCCCAGAGTCACACAGCAAGGAAGTGTGTATAGTCAGATTTGAACCCAGGTACTCTCATCTCCAAATCTGGTTCTCTTCTATCCACTGAGCCATGTAGTTGCCCCAAGCTAATGCAAACTTAAAGTATATAAAGTCACATCTAAAATACTGGATTCAGCTGGAAAATATCAAAAGAAGTCCAACTTTCATATTTTAGCTAAAGAAATTAAGACCTGGAGAAGTTACAGTAATAGAAGTATTAAATAAAAGAGCTAGGATTTGATTACAGATCTTCTGATTCCTAATTCATCCTCAAGATCATGCCATAGGAAGATACATTGGAAGAAATGTAAAGGCTTGGCCTGGAAAAGTCTTTTTTTTTTATTGAGTCAGTTAGAACATTATTCCTTGGTTACAAAAATCATATTAATTCCCTCCCTCCCCTCCCCCACTTCCCACAGCTGACATGCAATTTCACTGGGTATTACATGTGTCCTTGATCAGAACCTATTTCCATGTTGTTGGTGTTTGCATTAGGATGTTCATTTGGAGTCTACATCCCCTGCCACATCCCCTCGACCCATGTGTTCAAGCAGGTTTTTTTCTTCTGTGTTTCTATTCCCACAGTTTTCCCTCTGAATGTGGATAGTGTTCTTTTCAATCCCTCTGAGTTGTTTATGATGATTGCATTGACACTAATGGAGAAGTCCATTACATTCGATTGTACCACAGTATATCAGTCTCTGTGTACAGTGTTTTCCTGGTTCTGCTCTTCTCACTCTACATCACTTCCTGGAGGTCATTCCAGTCTCCATGGAATTCCTCTACTTTATTATTCCTTTGAGCACAATAGTATTCTATCACCAACATACAACACAATTTGTTTAGCCATTCCCCAATTGAAGGGCATCCCCTTATTTCCCAACTTTTTGCCACAACAAAGAATGTAGCTAAGAATATTATTATACAAGTCTTTTTCCTTATTATCTCTTTGGGGTAAAAATGCAGCAGTACTATGGCTGTATGAAAGGGCAAACAGTCTTTTAGCACCCTTTGGGCATAGTTCCAAATTGCCCTCCAGAATGGTTGGATCAATTCACATCTCTACCAGCAATACATTAATGTCCCGATTTTGCCACATCCCCTCCAGCATTCATTACTTTCCTTTGCTGTCATGTTAGCCAATCTGCTAGGTGTGGGGTGATACCTCAGAGTTGTTTTGATGTGCATTTATCTGATCATAAGAGATTTAGAACACTTTTTCATGTGCTTATTAATAGTTTTGATTTCTTTCTCTGAAAATTGCCTATTCATGTTCCTTGCCCATTTATCATTTGGAGAATGGCTTGATTTTTTTGTTCAATTGATTTAGCTCTTTGTAAATTTGAGTAATTACACCTTTGTCAGAGGTTTTTGGTATGAAGATTGTTTCCCAATTTGTTGCTTCCCTTCTAATTTTGTATGCATTAGTTTTGTTTGTACAAAAACTTTTTAATTTGATGTAATCAAAATTATTGATTTTACATTTTGTGATTTTTTTTCTAGCTCTTGTTTGGTTTTAAAGTCTTTCCTTTCCCAAAGGAAAAGGACATGTATAATATTCTGGGTTCGCCTAATTTGCTTATAGTTTCCTTCTTTATATTCAAGTTATTCACCTATTCTGAGTTTATCTTAGTGAAGGGTGCAAGATGTTGATCCAAACTTAATCTCTCCTATACTGTCTTCCAATTTTCCGAGCAGTTTTTTTTTTTTATCAAATAGTGGATTTGGGTCCCAAAATCTGGGATCTTTGGGCTTATCATAGACTGTCTTGCTGAGGTCACTTACCCCAAGTCTATTTCACTGATCCTCCTTTCTGTCTCTTAGCCAGTACCAAATTGTTTTGATGACCACTGCTTTATAGCACAGTTTGAGATCTGGGACTGCAAGTCCTCCTTCCTTTGCATTTTTTTTCATGATTTCCCTGTATATCCTTGATCTTTTGTTCTTCTAAATGAACTTTGTTATGGTTTTTTTCTAATTCAATAAAGAAGTTTTTTGGTAGTTCAATGGGTATGGCACTAAATAAGTAAATTAATTTGGGGAGGATTGTCATTTTTATTATGTTAGCTCATCCTGCCCATGAGTAATCAATGCTTTTCTGATTGTTTAGATCTAGTTTTAATTGTGTGGAGAGTGTTTTGTAGTTGTGTTCATATAGTTCCTTTGTTTGTCTCGGCAGATAGATTACTAAGTATTTTATATTGTCTAGGGTGATTTAAAATGGAATTTCTCTTTCTAATTCTTGTTGCGGAGATGTGTTGGAAATATATAGAAATGCTGATGACTTATGTGGGTTTATTTTTATCCTGCAACTTTGCTAAAGTTGTTGATTGTTTCCACTAGCTTTTTGGTTGATTCTCTAGGATTCTTTAAGGAGATCATCATGTCATCTGCAAATAGTGATAGCTTGGTCTCCTCATTGCCTATCTTAAGGCCTTCAATTTCTTTTTCTTCTCTAATTGCTATAGCTAGTGTTTCTAGTACAATGTTAAATTGTAAACGTGAAAATGGAAATCCTTGTTTCACTCCTGATCTTATTGGGAAGGCTTCTAGTTTATCCCTATTGAAGATGATATTTGCTGATGGTTTTAGATATATACTCTTTATTAATTTTTAGGAATTATTTTTAATATGCTTTCTAGTGTTTTCAATAGGAATGAGTGTTGTATTTTGTCTAAGGCTTTTTCTGCATCTATTTAGATAATCATGTGATTTTTGTTGGTTTGCTTGATGATATAGTCAATTATGTGGATGGTTTTCTTAATACTGAACCATCCTTGCATTCCTGGTATGAATCCTACCTGGTCATAGTGAATAAGCATCGTGATCACTTGCTGGAGTCTTTTTGCTAGTATCCTATTTAAGATTTTTGCATCTATATTCATTAAGGAGATTGGTCTGTAGTTTTCTTTTTCTGTTTTTGACCTGCCTGGCTTTGGAATCAGTACCATATTTGTGTTGTAAAAGGAATTTGGTAGAACTCCTTCTTTGCTTAATCTGTCAAATAGTTTGTATAATATTGGGATTAACTGTTCTTTGAATGTTTGATAGAATTAATTTGTGAATCCATCTGGACCTTGGGATTTTTTTCCTTAGGGAGTTCTTTGATGGCTTGTTCAATTTCTTTTTCTGATATGGGGTTGTTTAACGGTAGTCTATTTCTTCCTCTCGGCAATTTATATTTTTTGTAAATATTCATCCATATCACCTAGATTGCCATATTTATTGCCATATAACTGGGCATAATAGTTTTTAATCATTGCCTTAATTTCCTCTTCATTGGAGGTGAGGTCTCCCTTTTCATCTTGGATACTATCAATTTGGTTTTCTTCTTTCCTTTTTTTAAATTAGATTGATCAGTACTTTGTCTATTTTATTTGTTTTTTCAAAGTACCAGTTTCTAGTCTTATTTATTAAATCAATAGTTCTTTGACTTTCAATTTTATTAATTTCTCCCTTGTATTTTAGGATCTCTAATTTAGTCTTCATCTGAGGGTTTTTAATTTGTTCACTTTCCAGTTTTTTTAATTTGGATGCCCAATTCATTGACCTCTGCCCTCTCTAATTTGTTAATGTATGAATTCAAGGATATAATTTTCCCCCTGAGTACTAAATCCCATAGATTCTGAAAGGATGTCTTATCATTGTCATTTTCTTCAATGAAATTATTGTTTCTATGATTTGTTCTTTAACTAACCCATTCTGGAGAATCATATTGTTCAATTTCCAATTAATTTTTATTTGCCTGTCCATGTACCCTAACTAATTATTATTTTCATTGCATTGAGATCTGAAAAGGTTGCATTTATTATTTCTGCTCTTTTGCACTTCTTTACAATGTTTTAATGCCCTAATACATGGTCAGTCTTTGTGAATGTACCATGTGCTGCTGAAAAGAACATGTATTCCTTTTTGTCCCTGTTTATTTTTCTCCACATATCTACTAACTCTAATTTTTCTAAGATTTCATTCACTTTTCTTACTTCTTTCTGATTTATTTTTTGGTTTGATTTCTCTAGATCTGATAGAGGAAGGTTTAGGTCTCCCACTAATATCGATTTTCTATCTATTTCATCCTTGAGCTCCACCAGTTTCACCTTTAGAAATGCAAACATGTTGAGTACTGATATTTCCTCATTGCCTATACCTCCTTTTATCAGGATGTAATTACATTCCTGATCTCTTTTAATTAGATCTATTTTTACTTTGGTTTTGTCAGATAACATGATTGCAACTCCTGCCTTCTTTTTATTAGTTGATGCCCAATAGATTTGGCTCCATCCTCTTACTTTTACCCTATGTGTGTCTACCTTCCTCATGTGTATTTCTTGTAGACAGCATATGGTAAGGTTTTGGTTTCTAATCCATTCTGCTATTTGCTTGTGTTTTATAGGTGAGTTCATTCCATTCACATTCAGAGTTATGATTACCAGCTGTATATTCCAGCATTTTGATTTCTACTCCTAGTCCTGCCTTTTCTTCTTTCACTATTTCCTTCTACACCAATGTTTTGTTTTTAATCAGTGCCCCTAATTCCCACCCTTATTTTACTTTCCTTTTCTACTCCCCCTCCCTTCTTATTCCCCTCTTATTTTATTTACAGTCTTTTTAAACTACCCCTCCACCCTCTCCCTCACTTGTACTGCTTCACTCACCACCAATCCTTTTGTTACACTTCTACTTCCATATATGGTTCAAATCAATTCTCTGCCCCAATGGATTGGATTGTTCTTCCCTCTGAGTCAATTTCAATGCACGTAAGAGTTGAGTATTTCCTATCTCCAACCTCTTTACCCTTCTAGTGTATTAATGTTCTCCCCCCTCCCTCCATGCACTTCTTTGTGACATATAAATTAATTTACCCCCTTTTGTTTCTTTTCCCATTTCTTTTAGTATTAACCTCTGTTTTATCTCTAATTGTGTATATACGCATATATATAAACACATATATATGTATTTATTTATGCATATATCTATATACATATTTATGTTTTCGCATTTCATCCTATACAATTTGTCACTGTTCCCTCTAAGTGTAATTCTTCTAGCTGCCAGGTGATAACAATTTTTAAGAGTTACCAAAGACCTCTTTTCTTGTAGGGATACATATCATTTTAACTTATTGGTTCTCTTAAAAAAGAAGTTTTTTTGGCTTTGGTTTTCTTTTTTCCCTCTTTCTTAATTGCCTTTTTATGATTCTCTTGAGTTCTGTGCTTGGGCATCAAATTTTCTGTTTATCTCTTGTCTTTTCTTTACAAATGCTTGGAGTTTTTCTATTTTGTTAAATGACCATACTTCCCCCTGGAAGAATATAGTCAGTTTTGCTGGGTAGTTGATTCTTCATTGTAGACCTAGTAGCCTTGCTTTCCAGAATATCATATTCCATGCCTTTCAGTCCTTCAGTGTAGATGCAGCCAGATCCTGTGTTGTCCTCACTGTGTTTCCATGGTATCTGAATGACTTCTTCTTGGCACCTTGTAATATTTTTTCTTTGGTCTGATAGTTCTTGAATTTGGCTATAACATGCCTGGGTGTTATCAGTTGGGGATTAAGTATAGGAGGTGATCTGTGGATTCTTTCAATCTCCACTTTTCCCTCTTGTTCTAGAATATCAGGGCAGTTTTCTTGGATAATTTCCTGTAGTATGATGTCCAGGCTTTTTCTTTTCTCATGGTCTTTCAGTAAACCAATGATTCTTAAGTTGTCTCTCCTGGAATGATTTTCTAAATCTTCTGTTTTGTGAATAATATGCTTCATATTTTCCTCAAATTTTTCATTGTTTTGATTTTGTTTTATACTTTCCTGCTGCCTTGTGAAGTCTCTTGCTTATAATTGTTGTATTCTGGTTCTTAAAGACTGCATTTCATCCCTGGCTTTTTGGTCATCCTTCTCCTTCTGATCTTTTATCTCCTTTGCCTCATTTTCAAGCTGATTAATTTTGGCTTTCAAGACACTGTTGTCTGTTTCCAGATGACTTATCTTGCTTTTTAAAGTCCATTTTCCAATTGTCTTCAGCCTCTCTTAATTGTGTTTTGAATTGTATTTTTGAGTTCTTCCAAAACCTTTATCCAATTCTCTAGGATTTCTGTTTGTTTTTTTTTTTTTTGCTTGATGTTCCCTCATCCTTCTCAGTTCTATTTGCTCTTTGTTCATTGCCTATATAGAAGCTGTCGATTATGATTTCTTTTTTCTTTTTCTGTTGTTAGTTCACATTAGCCCTTCTTTACTCCCTGGAGTTGCCTGTGCTCTTGCTCTCATTTTTTTGTTGGATCTGTGGGCTTTTCTGTCAGCCTTCACCCTTTGAGATTAGTCAGCAAATCTCTCAATGCAGTCTGTGGGGGAGGTGTGTTGGAGCTTGAGCTTCCCTGCCCTCTGGAAGCTTTTATGGGATTAAGTTCAGCTGGGTTGAGCTGGATATACCCTGAGGCCAAAACCTGGAGGGGTGTGGCAATATGGAGTGTCTCTGCTGCTGCAACTAGGCTGCCTACTCTTTGCTCTGTGCTTCTTCTCCAACACCTTCTCCACCACCTATATTCGACACTCTGAGCCTAGCACAGCTTTGCCCACAAGGTACTCCCTCTAGACCAGCACCCTTGCCTGCCCAGAGGTTCCAACTGCCACTGGAGGCTTAGCACTCTAGGTGTGGGAGGGGCCTGGGACCTTCCTTCTTCCTTCCCCTTAAACCTGAGTGTTCTCAAATTCAGGCTTTGGGGGGGGGCGGGGCATACATTTTAAGTTGAGTCCAGCAGGAGAGTTCCTTGGCTCTGTCTTGTTGTTAGGTTTGATTCTCAGTCCCCCAGGAGCATTTAGTTTATAATTGGTAAGGAAGGGTTTTCAGAGGTCTGAGCTTTCACTGCATCTACACTGCCATCTTGACTTCACCTCTTTCACTGTGGAAAGGAAACAAGACTGACAGTTTGTGTGGGGGAAGGGCCAACTGGGAGTGGCAGTTGGGTCTTGTGACTAGCACTTCCTTCCTGCCGGGGGAAGACGGGAGAGGTCTGGCGTCCTGGGGTTGGAGGAGAGTGGAGCTTGTTCAGCCCAGTCTGGAGTGGCATGCTCTTCTTGGTTCAGCCCAAAGACACAGGCTTCTAAAGGTTAGAATTGTTCTTGTTTGCTTTCTGTGTACTGCTAAGATTCTGAATTAGAACAACGAGAGTAGACGGGAGTGGGACAAACTCTCCGCCAGCCTCTGGCCTGGCCTCAGGTCTGAAGCTGAGAAAACCTCCAATCCCAACTAGTTATTAAACTTTATATTTTGAATTCGCAGTCAGATAAGTGGACTATCTTTACTGATCACAGAGGGAGCTGAACTTCAGTTTCAGTCATTCAAAGACAAACCGTCCTTATTGGACCCCTGCTGTTTCCTCTCAGCAGGGGGCATCTCCCTCCCTTGCCTCACCAAGCAATATTCCCTCTCTCCCTTTAACTCCTCCTTACCCCTATACAAACCTCCCATTATTCCCCATTTATCCCCCTGTTTTCCAATCTTCCTATTTGCTTTCCCAATAAAATATTACAGTTTTTGGTAGAGCCAGCTAGGTTTTCCAACCTATTTTGTCAAGAATTTGGGAAAAAGCAGTCAGTTGGAGTTGTCAGAGAAGTTGGGCCTGCATACATTTCAAAAGCCTGTGTGACTGAAAAGTAACCATTTTGAGAGCAGTGCTGAGTGCAACTAATCTGCCTAGTGATACCACGCCCAAAAGAAACCACTCCTCCTGAAGGGAGGAGGGGACTCTTAAAGGACCAGACTTAAAAACATTTTTTCTGTTGCAAAAGGCTTTTCAAGATACAAGATGGCAAAGAAACTATTACTTGCCATGGGTTATCTAGCCTGGATTGCATATTTCTTGTATATGTTTTACGACTTATTTTTTGTCACGATTCCAGATTATATTTTTTTTCTGCTTAGAATCTATGAAACTTTGCAATGGCTGAATATAAGTATATATCGCTTGATTTCATTCATTCCCACATATGCTGGAGCATTATTCTTTGTAACCAAATTATACTATGCCCTAAAAATAGGTGTGCATCTAATTTTTGGGGAAAAAGCAAAAGATAATGAAATGGCTGTGACGATTTTAGCCATAAAAGAGGAGATGATGCAACTAAAGGAAATGATGAAGCAACTGACTGAAGAGAAACAATGTGGCAAAGGTATTAACGCACAACAAGACATACCTAAAAATAAAAATGTATTTCAGCAAGAAAATGCAGATGGGGCTGAAGGGGGAATACCAATATTGCCACTAAGAGATCAGACAAGTCTACAACCAGATAGCAGCATAATTCATATTAAAACACATAAACCATTTACAACAGCTGACCTTGAAAGTCTGAAAAGATGGATGCCTTCCTGGTTTTCAGAACCAATGAGATGTTTAAAAGAATTTAAAAGAGCAATTAGGCTTTATGATCCAGATTTCCAGGACACTGAAATTCTTCTCTCAGAATTATTTTCAAAAGGGAAAAACAACAATTCCTTGATAAAACCAGAAAAAATCCAAATTTAACATCATGGCCAGAGGAAGGAACAGACTTAGAGTTATCTAATAATGAAAATCTACATTACCTAAGAAAAGCCAGAGAAGACTTATTAGAGGCAATGAAAAGTTTTTTTTTCAAAAAGACCAGATACTTGGGGCAAATTTGAGAGATTGAGACAAGAAAATGGGAAACATCCATCAAAGTTCCTCGATAGAGTGATTGAAGTAGCAGAGGATGTGCTTGGATTTGAAAATTTAACTGAACAAAATCTCCAACACATAAGGAGACAATTTGTGAAAGGCAGTAACACACTTATTAGATCATATTTTAAACTTCAGTGCCCAGATTGGGAAACACTAAGTCTGGAAGATTTAAGAAAAACTGCAACTTACATATTTTCAGGTCATAAAGAAATGCTAGAGGAAAAGGATGAAATAATAAAAGAGCTTAAAGCCAAGCTCAAGGAGGCAAATAGCACAAGTAAATGTAAAGAAATTGAAGAAATAAAAAATCTAGCCACTCTTCAATCATACAAACCCACAAGAAATTACACACAAAGCAATCAAAGGAGAAATTTACCCAGATGTTTCCTCTGTGGAAAAATAGGTCACATGGTTCGAGACTGTTATTTAAAGGCACAATTATTCCAAGCTAATAACAAACAAAGGTCTTGGAAAAGCAATGTAAAGTATAGCAGCAATAATACACAAACAAATGCAAAATGTTGTGATTGTAATTGCAAAAAATCATTGCAAGCACCAAATTTAGAAACCATGGAGAGGTACATCCAACAAGGAGCGAAACCACGTTATTCACAAGTAGTCTCAGGTGCTGCAAAACAAAGTCAGTTATGAAGCCAGGTGCATGGGGTAACATCAAAAGGGAAAAATGGGAAAGGAAAAAGGAAAAATGAAAAGGAAGGAGAATCCATGCAGATAGAATGTGGGGTGCCAAAAGCACAAAATAAAACTAAAGAACAGATAGAAGAAGAAATCCAATTAGATAATGATGTAACTGAGATTAAAGAGAAAATTTTTGGAACAATGGAACAATCTACAAAGAAAGAAGAAGGAACAAAAGTGGCAACAGTCTGTAATACACAAACTGTAAATGAATTAATTGAAGCATATGAGCTAACAATAGAAGGGTCCAATGGGGAGGAAAATGCACTAACAGAGAACATTCAAATTAGCAGACCTCCTGGAGACAATGACTCTGAAATCAAGAATGCTATTACAAAAGAAAATACCAATGATATAATAGAAAAGTTAACCTTAAATCCTTATGCAGAAGAATTCCAACCAATAGTAAGTGTACAAGAAAAAGCAAACACAAACATTGTTATGCCATCCTTACGTCTCCGTGATAATGCAATTCTATTGCAAACTGATGATGAATTGCAAAATGAATGTTCAAAGCAACAAGAAAAGTCTGTAGATGAAGAACAAAACTGGGATTTGAACAAAATAGAAATAGAGGCACCTATGGTCCAAGTGTGCCAACAAAATGAGAACACAGAAGCAAGGGTTATGATAAAAGTGGGTAATGAGATCTACCCAGCTCTAACTGATACATGAGCAACATGTTTTAAAAACATCTCCCGAAGACAGCCAAATCACAAGTTACGTATAAATAATGGGGGCTACAGGGAAAAAACAGAGAGTACCAAAACTAAAATCAAAAATGGTAACACTAGGACCCCTAACAACAGAACACACATTCTTGTTAATCCCAGAATGCCCAATCAACCTTCTTGGAAGAGACTTTTTGTGTAAAATTGCAGCAACTATTCAATGTGATAAATTGGGGAAAATCTTTCTACATCTACCCAAAGACTCTTTAAAATCATTACCCATTGCTGTTCATGGGGCAAGTGGATGATGAACAAGTTCAGAATGAAGGAACAATATTTGAATTACCAAGTGATATACCCGAAGGACTTTGGGCTACACATTCTTCAGATGTAGGGATTCTAAAGTCAGCAACACCAGTAAAAGTAGAAGTTAAAGAAGGGACACCACCAAGGATACCACAATACAAACTAAGTAAAGAAGCCATTGAGGGAATAAACCCAATTATCCAAAGCTTGTTGGATCAGAAAATTTTAATCCCAACAATTTCAGAATATAATACACCAATAATACCTATTAAGAAAACAAAATGTGACTCTGAAGGAAAGGTTCATTGAAGACTGGTCCAAGATTTAAGGGCAGTAAATAACTTTGTGAAAAAGTCCATCATTCCAAGCCCATCTAAAATAATTGCAGAAATCCCAAGTAACTCTAGATATTATACTGTTGTTGATCTGTGTGGTGCTTATTTTAGCATTCCAATTGCAAAGGAAAGCCAAAAAATCTTTGCTTTCACTTGGAATGGGACTAAGTTGACATGGGGAAGATTACCAATGGGATTCTGTGGTAGCCCAACCGCATTTTGCCAAATCTTGCAACAAGATTTACAGAACATCCAATTCAAGGAAAGCAAAATTGTGCACTATGTGGATGACATTCTTCTTGCATCCCCATCTGCTAAGGTTTGTTACTAGGACAGTAAAAAACTCCTCCTAGAGCTATATAAGAAAGGTCACAAAGTTTCCAAATCAAAACTACAATGGGTCATGCCTAAAGTGGAATACCTAGGATTTATCTTGGGCAAGGGGACGAGAAAAATTTCCAAGAAAAGAGTAGAAGACATACTGAAGCTCAGTGTGCCAAAGACTAAGAAACAACTGAGAGCCTTTTTAGGAGTGACAGGTTTCTGTAGACAATGGATCCCAGGTTATAGCCAAATAACAAAATGCCTTATGGACTTAACCAAAAACACAGTCATAGAACCTTTGAAACTAATGAAAGAGCATTTCCAAGCCTTGGAACAGCTCAAAGAAGCAATCATAACAGCTCCAGCCTTAGGTATTCCAGACTACAACAAAGAATTCCATCTCTTTGTACATGAAGCAAGAGGCATAGCTTCTGGAGTGTTAGTCCAAACTTTAGGACCCAATTTTAGGCCAATGGCATATTATAGTACACAGCTAGATATAATTGAAAAAGGAATGATTCCCTGTTTGAGAGCAATTGCAGCTACAGCAACCATGATCCAAAAGTCATCTGATTTGGTATTAGGATCAAAACTTAATGTCTACTCTGCACACCAACTAGAATCCATATTGAAGAAATGTCATTTACAAGCTTTCACATAGCAAAGACGTTCTCAATATGAAATTGTATTCCTGCAACGAAAACATCACTTTGAAACGTTGCCAACCATTGAATCTGGCATCCTTGATTCCAGATCTGCTGTTAGAAGGGGGACCCATACATAATTGCCAAGAAACAATATCAGTAGTAGAAAAGCCAAGAAATGATTTAAGAGACACTCCCCTGGAACAACCCGACATTGAAATGTATACCGATGGTTCGAGCAGGATAGTTAACAGAGAAAGGTATACTAGAGCAGCAGTAGTAACACTAACAGAGACATTATGGTATGCGTCCTTACCAAAGCACGTGAGTGCTCAAGGGGCAGAGCTAGTTACTTTATTAAATGCTTTGCAAATCGGTAAAGATAAACGGGTCAATATTTACACCGATTCCCAGTATGCATTTTCAGTAATTCATGACACTGCAGAAATTTGGAAACATAGAGGATTTTTGACAAGTGCAGGTAAAGAGATCGCATATGCCAAACTAATAATGCAACTTCTTGAGGATGTACAACTTCCCAAGGAAGTGGCAATAATCCACTGTAGATCACACACAGGGGCTAATGATCATGTGTCTTTAGGAAACCATAGAGCTGACATTACAGCAAAATTTGGAGCTAGAGAAGGACCTTTTCATGTATTGAATTTCTCAATAGTTGAACAGGACAATCTAACTGATGCCTATAATGAGCAGGCAATTCAATCATGGATAAAGAACTTAGGAGCAAAACAAATAAGAGGAATATGGTTTTCGCAACTAGGCAAGCCCATCCTGCCTAAAAATTTATTTTATCACGTGTGCAATGCAATACATGCACAAGGACACTGTGGAACCCAAGCTGTGATTGATTCAGTGAGACGATTTTGGACTGCACCAGGAATATCCTCATATGCCATAAGAATTTGTCAAAAATGTAAAATTTGTATGCAATTCAATCAGGGAGTTTATAAGACCAAAGGCTTAGGAGGTCATCCCTTAGCATATACTCCATTTGAATGCATACAGATAGATTTTATCAATATGCCAAAAGACAAAGGGTTTAAGTATTGCCTTGTCATCATAGACAGACTGACTAGATGGCCAGAAGTTTTTCCTTCCAAAAAGAACAACACAGCATTTATGGTCAAAATCCTATTAAAAGAAATCATACCTAGATTTGGGATTCCCTCAAAATTGGACTCAGACCGTGGAAGTCACTTTACTCAGTCAATATTAAATGAAATTTATAAAAATCTAGGAATACAAGCAACATACCATACACCATATCATCCCCAAAGTTCAGGGCAAGTGGAAAAATTAAATAAAGACATTAAAACATTGATAGGAAAATTTTGTGCAGAAATACACCAAAAATGGACAAACATTCTGCCATTAGTTCTGTTCCATCTTAGAACACAACCCAGTGGAGATTTGCACATCTCTCCATTTGAGATGCTATATGGACATGCAATTTGGCAAAGAAGGACTTGTAAACCAGCTTACATTGCCATGATAGGTGGAGATTGTCAATTAACAAAATATATACTAGCTTTACAGACAAGAATAGCAGAATTGCATGAAATGGGCTTGATACAACAAACAGTAGCCCTGGATTACAATTTGCACAACATCAAACCAGGAGACATAGTATACTTAAAAAATTTCAATAGAAAATTGGCTACAGACATTAAATGGACTGGACCACATGAAGTATTGCTTACTACCCCAACAGCTATAAAAGTTGCAGGGAAAGACTCATGGTTTCACTATTCCCACGTGAAATCAGAAAAAGTTCAACACCATTGTAACAGGCATCGAAGATAATTAGACAATAGATAGGGCTGAGAAATGGAAACAAAAACTAATTAATATAAAAGCACACTACAAAGAAATAATAGTGACACATAATGTTTGAAACAACTTTCCAGCCCAGAGGAAAAGCAGCCCAGAGGAAAAGCAACCCAGAGGAAAAGCATCCCAGAGGAAAAGCAACCCAGAGGAAAAGCATCCCAGAGGAAAAGCATCCCAGAGGAAAAGATTTTAAACCAGCCCAGAGAAAAAACATCAAGAAAAGATGCTAGAGATAAGAAACAAAGAAGAAAAGCTGAAATGGACAGCTAAGACTTTGGACTTTGTAAATTTGTTTATATAAGAAGAGGACAGATTGAACATGAGATTTATATGTAAGACTGAGTGTGTTGAAATAATAAAACAAAAGTAATTTCACATATTAGGGAAACAGCATGCATCACTACATAACATGGAAGAAAGAAGAGATCCATCAGTTAACATGAGAAGTGGAAATCTGAAGAAACTCGATAAGTATTAATTCAACACAACACTATTAGACACAAAACACAAAATCACTAACATATTGAGAGACCTTGTTTATATAAACAAGTGTCTGAAATTGTATTTATGCAAAATGTAAATATGTATATAGTTAGTTCCATAAGGTCTTGGGCAAATAGAAAGATCAATAGATATTTCTAGTTGACTGACATTATGATGTGGAACAATGTATATTGTTGTATTATATGTAAATAATTTCTGTAAATACGATATTAGTTTTAGTTTACGTAGAGTAAGTAGTATTAGCACTAAGATTTGAATTTCTTCTAATAGTTTGTTCAACATTTATTGTACTGAATTTATTGTAAAACCCCCAAACTACCCTTGCCCAAATTTTCCTGCTAAAAATTCCTTAGAGTAGATTTAGTAAATTGGTAACTATAATATAAATATGTGACCTTGGGAAGGTCACAACAAAAAAGGGGACTTGTGGAAAGGAAACAAGACTGACAGTTTGTGTGGGGGAAGGGCCAACTGGGAGTGGCAGTTGGGTCTTGTGACTAGCACTTCCTTCCTGCTGGGGGAAGACGGGAGAGGTCTGGCATCCTGGGGTTGGAGGAGAGAGGAGCTTGTTCAGCCCAGTCTGGAGTGGCATGCTCTTCTTGGTTCAGCCCAAAGACACAGGATTCTAAAGGCTAGAATTGTTCTTGTTTGCTTTCTGTGTACTGCTAAGATTCTGAATTAGAAAAACGAGAGTAGACGGGAGTGGGACAAACTCTCCACCAGCCTCTGGGGCCTGGCCTCAGGTCTGAAACTGAGAAAAACTCCAATCCCAACTAGTTATTAAACTTTATGTTATTTGAATTCACAGTCAGATAAGTGGACTATCTTTTCTGGTCATAGAGGGAGGTGAACTTCAGTTTCAGTCATTCAAAGACAAACCATCCTTATTGGACCCCTGCTGTTTCCTCTCAGCAGGGGGCATCTCCCTCCCTTGCCTCACCAAGCAATATTCCCTCTCTCCCTTTAACTCCTCCTTACCCCTATACAAACCTCCCATTATTCCCCATTTATCCTCTGTTTTCCAATCTTCCTATTTCCTTTCCCAATAAATATTACATCACTCACTGGAAAATTCTTAAGGGAGATATAATAGCCATTTTCATTTATTTGAAGAGCTTCCAGATGGAAAGGAGATTAGACTTGTTCTGCTTGGTCCTAGAAGATAGAATTAGGACAAAGCATCCCACACACCATGGTTAGAAGTCTAATCATGTCTCTGTAACTTCTTAACCTCCATTCCCCAGGAGTTACAGAGATGCATGATTAGGCTTGACATAAGGGAAAACTTAACAACCAGAGCTATTTGATGGAGGAGTTACCTCTGGAGGTAAAAGGCAACCAGGTGGCATGGTAGAGAGTAAATTCTTTACATGGATTTGAAGTCCATGATATGAATTTGAATATATAACTCAGCAGCTATGTGATCATCCTCTCAGGCTCAGTTTCCGCATATGGAAAATGAGGATAATAATAATGCTTGCCTTACAGACTTGTTATGGAGGTGGAATGAGATCATATATGTAAAGTGCTTTACAATGTTTAAAGTGCTATATAAATGTGCTATTGGTTATTAATGGGCTTCTTCAAACTTGAGACCTTCCAGCAAGAGCAAACAGATCACTTATTGGGAATTTTGTAGAAGGAATTCTCAGCTGGATGTTAATTGGGATAAATGGTCTCTGAGGATCCTTCCAATAAAAGTCTGTGACTCTGGTTTTACTAATGCTGACAATACATAAAAACAGAGAGAGGAGTGGGGAAGACAGAGAGAGAGGGAGAGAGATAATTGAAGGAGAGTGGGAGAGACAGAGAGAGGGGGGGAGGGGGGAATCAAGCTCTCATGAGAAGTGATCTGACAGAGTCAGAGGATGAGGGAAAGAAAGTAGAGCCAAGCCAAGTCAAGTATTGTTGGGCCAACAGAACTTTACCAGCCAACACCATAAGTGTGCAACTTACCCATAAATTCCTCAAAATCTTAACTGGGAGAAGAGGCAAGAGTTGAAGTGGAAAAACTGAGATCATATGCACTGCCAGATCAATAAGATGCATATCCCTTTACTAAGTAAATGCTTACTGTTGGAAGAACCCAGAATCTTCAGCTTTGTATGCTGAATGAAAGGGAAAATAAACGATTGGAGTAAAGAATAAGTTGCATAATTCATTTAAACTAAATTTAGACTGCTTTTCCTACTGATCCATTAAATTAGAATTCCTTGTCAACTCAGCATGGTAGCAGAGGAATGTTTCTTTGGCTTACCACCATAGGTATTATCTGGCCTGAGCCTGCTTTTCTACTTTAACAAGCTTTATCCACTATGTGTTATATAAAGCTTATGGGTGTATAGATTCTATACATGATACATACACACATACACACACAAACATTTGCTACTTTTCCATTTGTGTTCTAAAAGTGCACAAATTATAATACAACAACATCAAATGCCACCTGCTCTCCCCATCATCGACACCCCCAATTCCACCACTCGCCAAAACAACAACACAGTTTTTTCAACCTTTTGTCTCCTTTTAGTCTTTTGTTAATGTCAGAAACCTTAAAGGGATCAAGGGAAAAGGAAGAAACAGGTTTAAGCAGAAGGGATTTTGAGAACTAAATGGAAAAGCAAAATCTCTTTTCAAGGGGTTAAAAATTTGGAGCTCAAAATTTTCAAAGACAAAGGTTAAAAAAATTTCAGTGTAATTAAGAACTATCTAATGAAATAAATAAAATATGCATTTTTTAAATAGGAAAAGCAAATACTTTCTCCTTAGGTGGGGGAGGTAAAGAGAATTTGGAGCTCAAAATTTCAAAAGATGAATGTTAAATTGTTTTAATGTAATAGAGAAATATTGAACTATACATATATATTGTTTTGTTTTTTAAACAAAAGCACAAAGGAGAAAAGACAAGGATAAGAGAGAAAGAGCAGTAGGTGTGGTTAACAAGCCTCTAGACAGAAGTTCATTTTCAGCTAGTCTAACATTGTGGCCATATGGAGTATGAAATAAAGAGTCTTTTCATTTGCCTCGGCTCCCACTGAAACAAAATTTGGGAGCCTATTGGCTGTCTTGTTCTGATCTGGGAAACTTAGTGCCTGGAGCTACTAAAATCATTTGAGCTATTTTATAAGCAAAATCTGAAAATGTCAGTAAGTGGAAATTCAGATAAGGGGCACTCTCATAATGAAAATGTTTCCTTCCCCTAAAGAAGAGGATGAACTACTCTTTTGTTGTTGTTGTTGCTCTTGTTGAGCCATTCCAGGCCTCTCCTGATCTCAGTTGGAGTTTTCTTGGCAAAAATTCTGGAAAGGTTTACCCTTTCCTTCTCCAGCTCATTTTACAGATGAGGAAACTGAGGTAAATAGGGTCAGGTGACATACCCAGGGTCACTCAGTAAGTTTATCTGAGGCTGGATGTGAATGCAAGATGAGTCTTTCTAACCCCAGGCCCAGCACTCTATCCACTGTGCTACCTAGCAGCCCCAGAAACTGCTCTATTCTGGTCTAAACACATTTAGAGTACTGTATTCATTTCTGGCGTGTATTTATTCATACCTAGCCACAATGTAAATTCCTTGAAGACAGGGTCACTTCTTTTTGGTCTTTGTATCCTCTAGACAAATGAAGCATAGTGTCTTGTATATAGTAGATACTTAATAAATATTTGTTGAGTTGAAATGAAGAATTTTTTTTCTTAATGGAACAAGGAATGAAAAGAATTTTGCTTGGGATGAATGGAACAATGATCACTGAGAAAAGGGGGAAAGCAGAGCTCCCAAAGTCTTATTTTGCTTCTTATTTTCCCTGCAAACAATGACCTTTATATCTTGGAAATGACAGATCGAAAATGTTTAATGGGGAAACAATAGTTAAGATAAGGGCAGATAGGTCCCTCAGTGGATAGACAACCAGGCTTAGAGATGGGTGGCCCTGGGTTCAAATGTGACCTTGTAAATTCCTAGATGAGTGCCTTTGGGCAAGACACATAACCCTAATGTCTAGCCCTTACCACCTTAGAAACAATATTTAGCATCAATTCTAAAAGGGTAAGGGTTTTTAAAGTAATAATACCCAAGATAATTAAAGAGATTGCAGGAGACCATTTAGTCACATTTGAGGATTTCAAGTCATATGGCTCAGATAAAATAAATAATAATAACTAACATGTACAAAGCACTTGTTATGTGCCAGGCACTCTGCTAAGTGCATTTGATCCTCATAATAATCCTTGGAGGTAGGAGATATTATGATCCCTATTTTGTAGATGAGGAAACTGAGGCAGACAGAGATTAAGTTACTTGCTCAGGGTCACATAGCTAATAAACTATTAATAAATACAATTTATTATTATATATTATTTAAATAATTTATATATAATATTGTTTTGTCATATAATAATATAAATAACATTATATTATAAAATAAATAATAAATTAAATTAAAAATCTGAGACTGGATTCAAACTCATGTATTCCCAACTCCTGGTCCGACAATCTATCCACTGCATCATCACCTGCCAAAAGGAAGGAGAGTCTACAAATAATAGTCCAGTGATCTAACTTCAATTCCAGGGGAAGTTCTGAAATAGTTCATTAAAGAAATGAATAGCAAACATCTAGATAGAGAAGTAGTGGCTACAGAGAGCCATCAAGCTACAAGAGCTTCATCAAGAACAGGTTATGCTTCTTTCCTTTTTGGTCAGGGTTGCTAACATGGGAAATGTTATGCATATGATATAATTGGGTTTTTAACTAAGCATTTTTTTTAAACCCTTCCCTTCTGTCTTAGAATCAATATAGTCTGTATTGGTTCTAAGGCAAAAGAGCGATAGGACTGGGCAATGAGGGTCAAGTGACTTGCCCAAGGTCACAAAGCTAGGAAGTGTCTGAAGTCAAACTGGAACCCAAGACCTCTTGTATCCAGACCTGACTCTATTCACTAAGCCTCCTAGTTGCCCCCTAGCTAAGCTTCTGATACAATATCTCAAACTCTTTTTGTGTAGAAGATGGACAAATATGAATTCAGTGATAATACAATTAGAGGCAGTCAGGATTGGTGAGAGGACCAGATTTAAAAAGTAGTGCTCAGCCCTGGAAAGTTTACCATTTTATCAATGGCTTGCATAAAGGCCAAGCTATCTCATCAACTTTATAGATAGCACCAAGATGGGAGAAGTAACAACACAAAAATGATGGACTCACCAACATGATCCAGGCTTAATCTAATCAAATGAGTGTCTTGCATTTAAGCACAGAAATACACATAGCAGGTAGGATAGAGTGTTCATTCTAGAGTCAGGAAGACTCATCTTTCTGAGTTCAAATCTGGCCTCAAACATTTACTAGTTGTAAGTCACTTAACCCTGTTTACCTCACTTTTCTCACCTATAAAATGAGCTGGAAAAGGAAATGGCAAACCACTCCATTATCTTAGCCAAGAAAAGCCCAAAGGGGTCACAAAGAGTCAGATAAAACTGAATAACAATAACAAAATAAAGCAGTTAGTTGACAGGGAAATTGTACTGAAAAATATCTGGGACATTCAGTGAACTGACTGTAAGCTTCAGCATGAGTCAGCAGTGTGGGTACCCCCACCCCACCACCACCACCATTACCCATTTAAAAGCTAATGTAACCTTGGGCTACATAAATAGCAGTGGAGATTCCAGGAACGGATAAATAACAGTCCCCCTGTACTTTTTCTGCCTTTATCAGGTCTCATCTGGAATCATGTGTTTAGTACCAGACAACTTGGTTTAAGAAGGACAGTGATATATTGGTAAAACGTACAGAGGAAAGCAGACATGAATCTATGTCATGTGAAGGAAATTTAGTCTGAAGACAGGACCGCTAGCACAGCAATGCATAAAGCCCTGAGCTTGGACTGAGGAAAAAAATCAACTTCATGCGTTTAGTTCTAGTCTCAAATATTTACCAGCTGTGTGAGACTGGACAAGTCAGTTAACTTTGTTTGCCCAGGTTCCTCATCTGTAGAGGAGCTATCAAAGGAAATGACAAGCCATTCCAGTATCTTTGCCAAGAAAACTCCAAATGGGGTCATGGAGAGTCAGAAATAACTGAAAAAATGGCCAAACAACAACAAAAGACAAAGCTCAGAGATGAGGAAGGAGGACTGCATGCAATGTCTTTCTCCAAATATTTGAAAAGAACTTTCATTTGAAGGGTTAGATTTCTTTTTTTACTCCAAATGGCAGAACCCAGATGGATGGGCCAATTGAAGACTGGTGCCTGGAAAACTTTCTAACCATTTCATCTGTCCAGAAGTAGGATGGGCTACCTCATAAGTACCTCCTTCAAGCAGAGGCTCGACAGCCACCTCTCAGGTATATTATAGTTGAGATTACTTTTTTGCAAGTTTTGGACTAGATGACTGCTACGATCCCTTTTAACTCCCTAATTCTATGATTTCTTTGAATTGAATTGGATGTCCAAAAGTGGAACGGGCTAGCTGAAGAAGTAGTAGATTTCTTCTCATTGGAAGTATTCAAAAAGACATTGTAAACACCTCTCAAGGATATGGTAGAGGAGATTCTCAATCAGGTACCAGGAAGAGGAGATAATCTCTGAGATTTCTTCTAATTCTCAGACTTGCAGATTCTGACACTATTCACTTATGGAACCTGTACTTTCTCATCTGTGGCAGAGGGAAATATTTACTATGCACAAGGCTGAAGCAGGTGGCTTCCACACCCCTTTACCTGGATGATATTCTTCTGTGTCATCTAAACAGATGCTACTTAGAACAGAAAGTTCACCTCTCATCACAGACAAAAAACCAGAAATAAATAACTTGGATCAATTTTAGCCTCCATTCAAAGAAACGTCAACAGGATCTCTTAGGTATGTTTTTCTGTTGAATTCCAAAAATTGTTTGTCCAAACTGTTGGACTGCAGAGGGGCAATTTTAGCCTTGAAGCAGGGCGTTCCTCAGGCTCCCAGCCAATGTAATTGGCTCATTCACTTCCTTCCCTACTCAATTTCTGCAGAGCTTTCTGCATGTGAGAAGCCCATTAAAATGATGATTCAGAAGGGGGAAACCAGGAAGCATTCCTCTGAAACTAAAGTGGGTGCCTCTGATCACTCATAGCTAGTTTACCTCCCTGAAGCTGTCATACAGGTTCCTTTTTATTCCCCACAATTACTACCAGGGACAGATTAAAGTAGAAAAGGAAGGGGAAGAGGAGGTTGCTTTTTTTTTTCTGATGGGATAGTGGTAATCCTTCCACAGGCCATCAGGCCTTCAGGAGGCAGCTTTGTTTGACCTATATGATATATGGTTATGTATTGTTCCTTATACTCAAGAGGACCTGTTTCAAGGCAACATTAGCCTGGAGTTGTTTCACCACTGGGGGTGACTGGAGAGATTACTTCAAGAGTGTTCATGCTTCTATCTAGCCTGCTTGTGACCAATGGCATCTGTGGCTCTGACCAATGGCTATCATTCAAAATTTGGGCTGGTGATTTTATTTATGTGGAGACATTTTTGATGTGGAAAACTCCTTTCCCAATGCAGACTGCCAATTCATCTTTCCATTAGGAGTATTGCTTTTAAAATGAGGAGCCCATGTCGCACATAGGTTAAGTGGATTGCCCAAGGTATCAAGTGACCTAGCTGGAATTCAAACCGAAGTCCTCTTGCTCCAAAGCATATCAGCACTGAGAAGATCCCAAATATACGGTCCAGAGAGTCCTATACCCCAATACATACTGAAACCTTTACAGAGATCACTGACATCATTAGCATTGTGTTCTAATTTTTATTTGTTTGTTTATTTATTTAATTATTAAATTAGAGAATTTCTAGTGTCTTTGGGGGTTGTAAATGATATTTCTGAATGGAAGAGCATCTAGTTCCCTTTGAATTTCCAAAAAGATCAATGTCCCAGGCAATACTTCAGTTGGAAAATATTAGCAAAATGGGTGTTATTCTTTGTTCTCATTAGTGAAAAATTATCACAGTTTTCTCCTGAACCGAGAAATCTATACTACTCAAGTTACAATATAATAGAGGAAGTATGTGCCGGCAGCTAGCCTGAAACTGGAAAGGGGTGCAAGACTCCAGTTCTCCACCCACTATTTCCCATTATTCACTTTAAGGTTCTACTTACCCTCCTTGATACCCCAACACAAGGTACTTGTTAGGTGATACATAAGATAAAATGGGTTTTTATAAATTATTATATTTATATTTATTATATATAAATTATAAAAATTATTTGAGTAGATAGTCTAATGATCCCATTGATTTCTCCTTTCTTCCTTTTTTTTTTGCGAAATCCTCACCTTTTGTACTCATATCAGTTCTAAAACTAAAGAAGGATTAAGCAATCAGGGTTATGTGACTTGCCCAAGGTCACACATCTAGGTAATGTCTGAGAACTGATTTGAACTTGGGTCCTCCTGACTCCAGGCCTATCTGCTCTAATTTAATGTACTACCTAGTTGTCCCTGATCCATTGCTTTCTGGAGTCAGAATTCAAAAAGTGTTTTGATTTTTACTTTGGATATAGTCTATCATCCCATCTTATAGGTTGACTAGGATGTATGTAACAACAGACAGAAAATATGAATATCTGGGAAATTCCCCAATACCTCACCCAGATGGTATTTCACAGGAATAAAAGTAAATGACACCCTATCTCAAAACTACATGGGCCTTGTTATTAGCTCATCAAAGAGTTTCAGGTTGACTATAAAAAAGCATGATTAGAACCTTTATACACTATAAAATTGAGTAGCTCCAGTATCCTTTTTCCTTTAAAAGGGATAATACGGGGGCAGCTGAGTAGCTCAGTAGATTGAGAGTCAGGCAGAGAGACAGGAGGTCCTAAGTTCAAATCTGACCTCAGACACTTCCTAGCTGTGTGACCCTGGGCAAGTCACTTAACCCCCATTGCCTAGCCCTTACCACTCTTCTGCCTTTGAACCAACACACAGCAGTGATTACAAGACAGAAGATAAGGGTTTAAAAAAGGGGGGGATAATAATAAAAACACTGCTAAAAAACATATCTGTAAAGAGAGGGAACAGAGCATAATAAAGAACTAGTCTTGAATTCAGGAAGACCTGGGTTTTGATGTGTGTAGGTTTTGTATGGCCCTGATCAAATCATTTAACTTCTTGGTGAAACAGGCAATTCTCCAAGACAATGGTTTCTAAATTTTTTTGATCTTGCATCCATGTCAATTAAAAATGTTTGACTAGGGACTTGCTGAGTCCTTTTCAGGGCTGCTCATCTACCTTTGGTGTCTACTTGTGACCTAGTTCTCATCTGTGGCTCCATGAAGCTGAAGCATTCACAGTGGCCACATCCTGGTAAAACTTTCTCAGCAGACAGGGTGAACCAGGTTAAGGGTAGCCAACAGTCCACAGATCCACCAGTGAATTAAGGAGATGTCTACCTCAAGTGTGTGAAGACTCCCCAGAGTAATGGACAATTAAGAACAATTTGTTATGATTGCCATGAAGGGACCTGAAGCAGGTCCCGAGGAGTTCTTGCAGCTTGGTCAGATATCCAAGATGCCACGGTCATCCACTGCATTCTACATCATCGCCATTTGTCCTAACTTTTGTCTTGCAACTGGACTTTGATGACTGGAACAGAGAATGAAACTAGCAATTTTGGGCAACCCAAGCTTGCTTCAGTCCAATTCATTCATAAGTCAAGACATCATCTCTTAATGTCATTGACCCTTTTCAAAAATGGAGAATGAATAATATTTTCTTATTAATGAATTATATATATGTATTACTGTGTTAATAATTATGTAGATATGAACATAAAAATAAACATTTTAAAAGGAAGAACTAAAGATTAAGTATTTTGAAGATTTTTCTGAATGCTACAAAAAATACAAAAAACTTTTTTGTTGCCACTAAGGTGTTAATATTTAAGTAAAATTATAAATAATTATTACTTTTTTAATTAAAATATTATTATTAATGATCAAGAAGAGCAATGTGACTGAATCAGCTTGATTGCTTTTTAAAATCTTGGTTTGACACTATGATACATGTCTGATACTAAATTTAATTTTTTTCAGTATTTGATTTAAAAGGCTATCAGCTGAAAAAGATAGTTCACAAAGATGTATATCCAAATGGAAGAAATGCATTGTTAGCTTAACTTATTAAATAATACTAGTTTTTAAATCTCATCTACTAATTATGGAAAGATTCTTGTGAAGTTTTTCTAATACATTTCCATCTTCCCCAATTTCAAGCAAGTATTTGTGCAAACTAATCAAATGGTTTTACATTTTTATATTTTTAACAAATAAATTCAAAATCCACTGATCCTCTTCATTATGAAGATTTTAAAACATTTTACAGATTGGAAAATTCTGCTTTCAAGTATTTTAAGCACGAAGCTATAAAAGTTTTCATAGAGTGGCTTGGGATATAACCAATCTTTCCACTCCTACTCATGGGGTCAGGTTAAGGCTCCCACTTCAGAGATTGCTCTAAATTGTAAAGGAATTGCCCATCTTTATTGGCAGAAGAGTTTCCTTACCAGGAGTTCCCTATAACTATGAAATCAGAGGTCCAGTAAAACAAACAAATAAACAACAAACAATTCATCTTGCAACCTATTTTGTTATACATAAAACTTGTAACTGCTTTTTATCTATTCAGATTATAAAGATTGCTATGTATGTATTTTCTATTCTTCTTGTCTCCCTAGTTACAAAAAAGTTAATGTCTAAAAGAGAGAGGAAAGGGGCAGTTAGATGGCTCAGGAATTGAAAACCAAGCCTAGAGACCTAGAAAGCAGGTCCTGGTTCAAATCTGGCCTTCCTAAGCAAATCCCTTAACTCTCATTGCCCAGCCCTTACCATTCTTCTGCCTTGGAACCAAAACATAGTACTGTTTCTACAGAAGGTAAGGATTTTAAAAAACAAAATAAATAAATAAGAGAGGTAGAAACCATCTCAGGCAAGAAAGTGGAGAAAAAGTCTGGAGGACAATGATACAAAAAAAAAAGTTAACTTTGAAAGACTTGAGAACTTTGATCAGTGCAATGACCAATCAGAATTCCAAAGGATTGATGATGAAGCATGCTATCAACACAGATGATAGGTTCAAAAAGCAGAAGACATACATTTTGCCAATGTAGGAATTTTGTTTTGTTTGCCTGTGTTTATTTGTTACAAGGACTTGGGGGTTTTTTCTTACTTTTCCCCTTCAGGTGAGTAGGAGTGGGAAGGACAGGGGAGGCTAGAGTTAGTGTTGTCAAAAAAGAAAAAGTCATTGAAATATTTTTAAAGGCATAGAAAAGAAGAGAAAGGAGTCAGATAAGCAAGACAGTTTTGAAAGTTACATCTTGAATTTATTACATATTTAAAAAGAAAAGCAAACTGTACATAAGAGAGAAATTAATTCTTTTTCTGTTCTGTTATGTTCATGGAAATGCTCTTTGAGCTGATGTTTGTGGGGTCCTCCAAATTTTTTTTAACTTTAAAATTGGATGCAGGGAAGAATGAAGTGGAGTGGGAAAAAAGGAATAAAAGGTTTCAGGAATCTTTCTTTTATTTTCCAGATCTAGAAACCTGCCACCAATTACTGGTTTGTTTACATCCCTTATTTCTTTTGGGAATGTTCCTTCTACTCATTCTCAAATAGTCCACCATTCTCTAGGACCTTGATCCCATCCATCGCAGTTGTTTGGAGACCTAGAGGTTTCACAAAAGAAGCAGGCTGGCATCCCCACAAAAGCAATAAATCTTTAGTGCCAGTATTTTAATTCACACATGAGATAACATAAATCTTAAGAAACTGAGGAGGGTGTGAGAGATCAGGATAAGGGAATGGGAGGGGACATGGCTTAGAATACATTTGAATATCACTCAGGGAAGGGAAAAAGGAAAATTGGGTTTCAGTTTCAAGAGGCCAGGTATCAAGGGCATCACTGGGTATAGAGCAAGAAAGGGAATGGAGTTGATGTTTCTACAAGAGACTGCCCTCTGGACTTCATACACCCTAAGCTTTCCTACCAGCTGGCTATCATTCCTTGAGCTCAGTAAGGGAGTTCTTGAGTTCTATACTCCTGATCAGAGCTGCTCAGTAATATAGGCAAGAGCCAGGAATTTTATAGGATGGAATCTGAGAATCTTGTTCAGCCACATCTGATTGGTTACCATTTCTGGAATCACAGGCAGGGTGGATCCATGGATTGGTCATTTTGAGACTTGATTGAATACAAAACTACAAAATTAATCTATAGGGGGCAGCTGGGTAGTTCAGTGAATTGAGAGCCAGGCCTAGAGATGGGAGGTCCTAGGTTCAAATCCGGCCTCAGACACTTCCCAGCTGTGTGATCCTAGGCAAGTCACTTGACCCCCATTGCCTAGCCCTTACCACTCTTCTGCTTTGGAGTCAATACATAATATTGATTCCAAGATGGAAGGTAAGGGTTTAAAAAAAAATTTTTTAATGAATCTATAATTTCCTAGCATGGAAAATTCCATATATAAGAGTTTCTAGAAAATGAGCAACTCAAGGGCACTAGGCAAGAAGAAGGGACATATCTAAAACAGAACTACTCTATAACATATAAGCCTTACGAATCTCAAAGTGTCACTTCCCCTCTCCCTCCTCCCCAAAAGATGTTTGGCTCGGTACTTTCCACATAGATATACCTTCCCTAAAAGACACTTTTTGACCTAACTTCAAAATAACTATCCACTCCTGGAGTAAATTACCATCAACCAATAAACTTCTCATTTTTCTTCCAGAGACTGATACTCACCTATCTCCTACTCAAACTATTTTACATATATTTTTATATAGGCTCTGATTAGTCCTGGAGGCTGACCTCAAAAGGCCTATAGTCATTATCTGTCTTATTGCCCCCACCATGAAAATCTAGGAAAATATCCTAAAATATTCAGGAGGTAGCTTAAGTCTACACAAATGTGGGTAAAAACAAGCCCTCAGATCCTAAATAAATACTCATAGTACCAAATGTATAGTAGGTATAGAATAGCCTTTATTTCATTGGACTCAAATTCAAAATATAAAAGAAACTCCTAGGAGTCTAAAAAAGAGATCCAGAAAATGCACAAAGGACCCACATGGCCTATGGTGAGATATTCCTCTTTAAGGAATTCTATACAATCTCTCCAATATGTATTGTATCATTCTGTGGTTTATATTCAACTCAATTGGAAAACATATTTCAAGGGCTACTGAACAAGCAATTCCTTTCTTATAAGATCTCATTGTCTCATTGGCTTACCTCTAAAAAGTCTCATTGGCTTACCTCTAAAAAGGATGCTAAATGGACATATGAGAATTATCTTCTTTATAGGAGAAGTATACTACAATGAGAAATTCTCTTTGTCTCTGTCTCTGTCTCTCTAACTCATTCTCTCTTTCTCTTTGTCTCTGTCTCACTATATCTGTCTCTTTCGCTTGCTCTCTCTCTCTGTGCCTATTCCTCTCTGTCTCTTTGCGTCTCCGTGTCAATCCTCTCTCTGTCTCTCTGTCTTTGTGTCTGTCTGTCTCTGTCTCTCTCACTTGCTCTATCTCTCTGGCTTTGATTTTCTTTGTTTCTGTCTTTCTCTGATCCTCTCTCTCATATTCTGTCTTACTCTTTCACTTCACTCTTTCACCTCTCTTGACCTAGTCCACTGCAGTTGTTTTGAGACCTAGCAGGTTCACAAAAAAGGTGAGCTGTCCAGTTCCACTAACAGCAACAAGTCTTTAGTGTAAGAGAATTTTAATTTGCACAGAGGATAACATGAATCTTAACTTAAGAAATTGGGGAGGGGGTTGAGGGATTAGGAGTAAGAATATGGGGATTAGGGAGATCATGACTAAGAATACATGTGAATCTAACTCATTGAAGGGAAAAGAATATAACTGGGTTTCAGTCACAAGAGAGGGGGCCCCACTGGGTGACTAGGGCATCACTGGATGTGTCAGTTCACAGCAGGAAACACACACACACACACACACACACACACACACACACACACACACACACACACACACACACTTGGAATTGCAAAACTTGGATTTACACAGAAGGCAATTCCCAAAATTAATGCTGCCCAGGAAATCTCCATTATCTGCTTGGAAGACTAGATTCTAGGACACAATACTGAGGGAACTCAAAATCTTCCCTCCTCCACATAGTAGTTTGAGATTCATGAACATTATTCATGAATTATACTCTCAGATCATGTATAAGCATATGTCTGCCTCTACCATGTGCTTCTATGTAAGTCATTATCATCAGTTGCTCTTGTGGGGAAAAAAATGTGCATGAGCATAGAATTCCTTTCCCCATTCCATCACCAGATTTGTTTTCCACTCTCTGGTATGAATTATCAAAGTCCAAGAGATAGTAAGAAATACCTGGTCTTCAGCTGATTTCTATAGACCACAAAGAGAGTTTTTTTTATAACGAAATATTAAGAGTTCCCTGTGTGCTATATGAAGTTTGGATTTAGCTATTTCCTGATTTTAACAATGAAGATACTTAGTTTAACAAAATCAGGAATGTCTTGGGAACTCTAAATTACTCCACCCTACTTAAAGTTGTAATCTCCTGATTGAACAATGAAGGTACTTAGTTCTTAGTTTATAGTGAAGCTAGAACTTTAAGCTAAGTCTATTTGAAGATCTTAATGCAAAAAAGGGTTAAGTAACTATAAAGGTTAAATTAATCACAAAAAGGTGAAGTAACTCACAAAAGGTGAACTTAACAAAGAAGTGTTAAATAATTCTAAAGATATAATCTAATCAAAGAAGATGAGAACTAAAAAGAATGGACATTTAGAGGAGGAGACATAAGGGTGAAAGGTCTATATATTGGCTCATTTCCTCTCTCCTGTACCTTTTGCAATGGAGAAGTGGATGATAGTAGCATGCTGGGCCTTTTGGCATCTTAGTGTGGCTACAAGCTATTGTCCTGTTCAGTGGTGAGTTTCTGGCTGAGTTTCCCTCCTTTACTTTCTAACTTTATCCTCTTAGAAGCCTCTAATCTTCTTCAGAGACCTAGAGGTGGGAATTTTAAACTCCCCCTGGCACAGGCCATGCAGAAGAAAATCCTATATCCTCTTCCCTCCTCCTTAAATTCCTTCCCTCCATATTAATTAAATTACCATAAATTTCCAGACTGACTTGGGTATTTTATTTGGGATTTCCCATGGCAGCCAATTAAATCTAGATTTTCAACTCTAAATTATCTTGACAACTAAGGGCAAGGAATAAGTGGGAACACTTATATTTCATGAGATCCTTAAGATGTCTCTCAAAAATGGCTTATAACCTCCTCAGGTTGATTTGAAGAACTCTTCAAATTAATCATGGACTCCCCTCAGCAATCCTCCTTATATTCTGTATTTCTATGTCTTTATCTATATTGCCCCCCACCATCACTATAGAATCTAAACTCCTTAAGATCAGAGATTGGTTCATTTTTCAATCAATCAATAAATGTTTATTAAGCAAGTGCCAGATGCTGTGCTAATTCCCAGTACCTAGTACCACTCTTTTTAAGCTGAACCGAATCTCACAAAATGGAATTCAAAAACAGACCTAAAACTTCATCAGTATATTCCACCTTTCACTTCTAAGAGACATATCACCCATAAGGAAAGGAGGAACAGTCATTTCCTAGATTCACTTCTAGAATCTAGAAGACATATCTACTTTAGGCATTTAGTTTTTCTTTGATATGTGCTTATGGAGTGCCACTGAAGATTCACAAATTTCAGACCATCAGCCTGAATCTCCTCTTACTCAGAGGTCATTCCTTCTTGTTCTCTGTTGAATTTTTTTTCAACCTTTACTTTCTGTCTTGAAATTGATCCTAAGTATCTGTTTCAAAGTAGAAGAGAGGCAATAGCTAGACAATTGGATTCAATGACTTGTCCAGGGTCACACAGCTACTCTGTTGATTTAGAATAGGTTATATGAATTTAGTATATGAAAAAATATATATTACAAGGAAGTTGTCTTGGACCATAAAGAGAATAGAAGCTTTTTGTCTGCACTAGAGGAGGCAGTTTTCTAATATTTTCTGGAAGATTAAAAAAAAAACGGTATGTACAAGACTACATTGTATGCACATAATATTGTTTTATGAGCCTTTATAGACCATAAGCTGAAACTATTAAAGTGAATAGCATATGTGGACAGGTGCTAAGTGGCAGAGCAAGGAAGGAAAATAATAGTAAGAAGAGATTTTACTGCTCCATTTATTCACAGAAAAACTCCACCCAGCACTGTCTGCCAAGACAGACTGCAGTGGACTGATTTGCTTTGTTAATCTGTCTAAATTTGAGTTTAGGATGTCAGGGAGTATAAATACCTACACTGAAGCACTGAATATAAACATAAGCCCGTGTGGCCAGAGACAACAAGGAGTGAGTCAACTGAGATGCTTTATTATTGTGCTGTTTTCCTGAGAATCTATGTTTGGGGCATAACCTTGAGTCTAGTTTCTGGATTCAGGTGCTACTGTTTTCTTAATGGAATAATACAGGGAGAAAAAAAGAAAAGATATGAAGATTGCAAATGGAGAAGTAGGAAAGACAAGGTACTATAAGCCAAAAAGAAATTTTTTCCACCTATGGCAAGCGGCTAAACCATAGCTTTGTGCCTAGAATCAACCCCATAAAGGCTAAAAACTATAAAAGGGATAAAGGGACAGAAAAGGATATGATATACATCTTGGCCTCTATGAATAGAACCTGAAAGTCTCATGGCCAAAGACAAGAAAGCAGAATGTTGGCAGCACTCTCTCCTTGCTGGGACCTGGCTATTAGTCTTGTCTCCCTGATTCACTAGTAGTGAGCCAGCTGTTGCAAGGGGCAGTTCAAGGGGCCTGCCAGTGATAGATCACCAAGCAGAAAAAAAGTTTTGGTTTGCTTCAGTCTGCATTGAGGCTTTCCTGAGTCTATGCCATAGGCTGTGAAGAGTAGTGGAGACCTAGAATTAGAGTTTCTGAGTCTTTCATGCAATGAATGACTCCACTAGATGCTATAAGTTGAACATCTGTTGGAAAATTGAGCTGCATTTCTTACATGGTTTTGCTCTCTTCAAAAATAGTCATTGGGGAGCTAGATTAGCATTGAAGAGTTAAAAGTACATTGGTTCTATATTACAGGTCCCAGATTAAAATACTAACCTCGGACACTAACATAAGTCACTTAACCTCCCAGGGCCTCCGTTTCCTCATCTGTAAAATGAGAGTGTTACTAGAGGGTCTCAGAAGTCCCCTCCAGGTCTAGCTGATCTTATGGATTTAATTATGTGTTTCTTGGGATTCCTAGTTTATCAAGAAATATTGCTGTCACTATATACAATGTTCTGATTCTGTTTGCATCAGATGTTCATGTAAGTCTCTTAAAAAATAGATTTTTCTGAAGTCATCCTGCTTGTCAGTTCTGATAGCACAATAGTATTCCATCACTCTTATATACCACAACTTGTTTAGCTATTTCCCAACCAATGGAAAACCCTCAATTTCCAATTCTTTGCTACCACCAAAAGAGCTTCAATAAATTTTTTTATGCAAATATGTTCTTTTTTAGTATCTTTGTGAATAATTTTATAACAACTGAGGAAACAAAGTTCAATCAATGTGATTTATTGGCAAAGCATCAAGGTGCAAAAAAAATAAGTTCCAAGGACCTTCGTCAGGCACAAAGACCTTGTAAGAGAGAACTACAAGAGTTTTTAATAGTAAAGAACAGTTTCTAGTTTTAGATTTTCTATTTTTATCTTTAGGCACTTTCTGGTGCTTGGTGATGATGTTTAGTTATAGTCCCCTGAATCCTGCAATATAACAGCTAATTTCCTTGAAATGACATAATTTACAGAAGGAAAAAAAAAACTAAACTGAACTCAAGGACACAAAACTTAACTTCAGCAACTATTTTTTAAACCCTTATTTTCTATCTTAGAATCAATATTAAGTATCAGTTCCAAGACAGAAGAGTGCTAAGGGTTGGGCAACTGGGGTTAAGTGACTTGCACAGGGTCACATAGCTAGGGAATGTGTGAGGCCAGATTTGAAACCAGGACCTCCCACCTCTAAGCTTGGTTCTCTATCAACTGAGTAACTTACCTGCTCCAGCTTCAGCAACTATTATAAAATGTCAGCCCTGATACAAAATGGAATTGATTTGATTCTCTTAATTCCCCCTCTTTGATCCGTGGGAAGCATGGTCTACCAGCAATCATTTATAAGCTAGTAATATAAGGTTTTTAACATGGCTTTGATCAGCATGATCAGTATGATTAGGGTGCACTCACATGAGACCCTCTGGAATTATCTTGAAACAGTTTAACAGGGCAGCTAATGCAGAATCCAAAAAGAATCATAAAGCCAAGGGCAATAAAAACCCAGCTACCCAGAGTAGCCAACAGGCTACTCTTTCTCTATAGCTAAGTAAACCAAGAAGAGGGATTCCACCAGGGGTCACCTAGGATAGTTGTGTTTTTGCTATAACTCATTAGATTTTATGACGGTTTGTGACAATTTTCTCTAATCAATAAGAATATGAAAATTGATTTATCATAGCATAGGCTCCTCCTTGTAAGGCAATTTTCAGAGCTAAAGAATCTACCTCAATTTGGAGGGACGAGATGGATTCACTTGTTCCCTGAGCCAATTTCTCAGTCTTAAAAAGAGCGATTTCTAAGTGCTTAGTCTATTGCAACAATCCCTATATATGGACTTGGGAACTAAAGGAATTTTATTCCATTTCCATGTTGTTGTACCAGGTTTTGGATTGAAACTAAAGCCCCATTAGTTAGGATTTCTTCTCTTTTTTGATGCTTATGCCTCCGTGTACTTTTCCCTACTAGTCCTATAGTATGATTAAAGACCAAAGCAGGTGCAGCCAAATAGGCAATTCCACAGGTATCAAATCACTTAGGGGACAGTAGGAGTATATTTTATCATTACAAATAAAAAGTTGGCCTGAGGTCGCCAGACCTCATGAGACTTCAGAAGGGGAAAGTTTTTGTTCACCATAGGATTTTGCCAGAAATTGTTGTGTTTTATAGTATCAGACCCAGACTTCATCCAACTGAACCCAGCAAGACTCACTACCTGTAAAAGTTGATTAGGGAAGCATATGGAAGCGTATATTCTTTAGAATTGTTATATAGAATGGCTTTGGCACAGCTATGTGGTTCCATTTTAATAATATTAGGGAAAGGGAGAGTATTAATATAACTATCTACGTTACCTAAATCTAGAGAACTGCTAAACCTTTCTCCTTTTTTCACACAGAAATGGAAACTTGGGAGGATAGTAACAATTTTTAACAAGACAGCTCTAACCTTAAAAATAGCAAGAGATCTACTGAATTTAAGAATGATTTGTTTTTTCTTGAGGGAGGTAAAGGAAATGGTCTTTGAGCTTTCCAGTATCCTTTTGTCAAGGGTATTAAAGAGTACAAGTAGCTAAAGCAAAAGGTATAAAAGTCCCATTTAAAGGTGGAAGATCATAATCTGAATGACAAAGATCTTCTGTCTGGGGAGGTGTTTCCTTTTCAGTAATTGGAAAGACTCTCCATGAATCAGGGACTCTTTGGTGGATATGATGACAAACTCAACATCGATGAAGTCTAATTGCTTTGAGATGGTACAAAAAGACCACTTCCTGTGGAAATTGTTAGTAGTATTAGGGGTTTTTCTAATACTCCTATGTGGACTAGACAGGAGAGGAAAGGGCAAAAAATGGGCTAAAGTAAAACAAGCAAAGAAAAACATTATGAAACAATATGGGCATGGGGAGGAGGCAGAATTCACAAAAGAACAATGTATCCTAGTCCTTTCCTCTGATTTTAATTGTCATTAGGGTTATCAATAGTATTTGGAATGGGGGGGAGGGGCAGCTGAGTGGCTCAGTGGATAGGTTTAAATCTGATCTCAGACACTTCCTAGCTGTGTGACCCTAGGCAAGTCATGTGGATGGGGATGGGGTGGGGGGACCTGAAAAGCATTTCAAAAGGAAATATATGTAATTCTCACTTTGCTCTGCTGGGCAGATAGAATAAAGTCGTAAGGATATCAGGTTACTTTCGATGAATTTCAGCACAGAGTTTGTCAATCATGACTTTAAGGTCCTTTTTATAAGCTCTGCTTGGTATAAACTCTAGGAGTGGTAAGGTGTGCAGGAGTAAACCTGGAATAGGAAAGAATCAGTGAACTGGATGTCTGTATCAGAATCAGTGTGGGCTGGGGGAAAGGTGGGGAGAGAGGCTCCAAAGAAGGTAATAAATTCTTTGAGAAGCACCTTTGCAACAAATCCTATCAGGGCCCTAGAGCTAGGAAAGGCTTCTACTCATCAGGTAAGTGGATCAACAAGGCAGACTTTATAGTGGCCAGACATAGGCATACAAATGAAATCAATCTGCAAAGTCTCAAAAGATATATAAGCTAGGGGGTGCCCATCATGGGCAGTGGTAGGGGAAAGTACATTGATTAAATGTTTGGCAAGTGGGACAGGAGGCATATATATGAGTAGCTATGGAGGTGATACCTGGAGCAACCCAAATCTTCTTGAATCTACAAATCCCTATGTACCAAAATGACCCCCTTTATGAACAAACTAGAGACTCCAGGAGAAGCAAGATTGTCTTCTGCAGTCACCCAGACTTCATCTATCTGTTTGGCATGGAAACATTGCTTCCATCTTGAAGTTTCAGAGTCATAAGACAGAGAGAAGTCAGCATCACCAGAGAGAAAGAAGAAACGCATGTGCAGGGCTTTTAAAAGCAGTAAGCTTTGCAGCTGCGTCAACAGTTATTACGGTTTGAAACAGGATCCATTCCAGTGATATGGGCAAGACAATGAACAATGTCCAGGGCAATGTCCAGCCTCAGGAAAGATAAAAGATCTTTGAAGAAATATACATTCACAATAACCTTACGAATAGAGATCAAAAAGCTTCTTTGCCGACAAAGCATACCAACAGCATGACAAATACCAAATGCATACCATAAGTTGGTATAAATTGTGGCATTTTTTTTCTGTTGGCAAGGTGACATGCCCACATGAGGGCCAAAGCTCAGTAGTTTGGGAACTGAGATTAGAAAGCAAGAGGCTGCCAAAAGGTGCCATGGTCAGTGACCTCAGCAGTGCCATTAATATAAATAATTTCTAATAAAAGAAGATCTCTCGGTATACAAAATATAATCAGGAATTTGCAAAAGAGTATTGGAGAGGTCATTGGAGAATTTTTCAGCCATATACACAAGAAGCAATATGGTGGGATTGAGGATGACTCATTACTTCAAAGTGGCATTCTCTGCAGAAGAAAAACATATGATCAATCACATGATTTGATGGGGATATGACTGGGGTTTTGTTATTAAAAGATAGCTCTAATACAAATATGAATAACATGGAAATAGGTTTTGAACAATAATACAGGTATAACCCAGTGGAACTGCTTGTCAGCTTTAGGTGGGGGGAGAATCATGAATCATGTCACCATGGAAAAATATTCTTTAAAAAAAATGACATTTTCTTTACCCAGGAACTGTCACTTCACATTTGTCAATTCTCTAGTCATTAAAGGCCTAAGTTCAGTGATGAAGTAAGAGTGCCTCAACCTCATGGAAACACTACTATTGTTATTGATACTTGTCCTTTGTTTTCAAAGAGTACAACTGGCATCATGGGATTATGTTTTGTTTTGATTTGATTTGTGAATGAAATGGATTTAAGTGAGGCAAAGTTATACAAAGCTTTGTCAACTTCATTCTCTCTTTCAAGACTCATTGGAGTCCTTCTGGACTTGTCCTTCTGGACAAGACAAAAGTCAGGATAACAAATAATGGTCCTTGGAGTTTTCAATATCTGACAAAGCTTTAAGCACTCCATAGCCCCTGATTCAGCCACCTTCATGAATATTAGAACAAATTGTTCTTATCCACCCATTCTGCTGGGAGAAGTCTTCACATGCTTGAGATCAACATCCCTCTAAATCACTAACAGGTTTGAGGCCCACCAATTACCCTTAACCTGATATAGCTCATCTGCTGAAATGGTTTTAGTGAGGTATGACTACTATCATTTCTTAGAGCCACTGCTGAGAATTGAGTGCCAGAAAGGTGGATAAAGAGTCCTGAAAAGGACTCAGCAAGCCCTCACACCTGAGGTGAATCCTCCTTGAACACTTGACCCTGTACTGTCAAAGGGGTACCCAAGACCAGATTATAAGCCTTTTCTATCAAAAGGAGAATGGTGGACACATTCCCTGGAAACAGTGAAAAGGTGCAGTCACAATATCAAGTCAATCAGATTAATAAGTCACAGGATATAAAATAGCCTGAATGTTTGTGTCAGGACCCTGGAAGCTACCTCTCTTCATCCCTAGACAAAAAAATAAAAAATAAAAATTAATGGACTACTATCATCTAGGAGTCCTAGTGCAGTGTCTAACAAGAAGACCTTTATGACATCTGCAAGATCAGAGAGGTGTTGTTGGTTGAGCTGCAAATGGTCTAGAATAGTCTTTAATTAGAGAAATCTCACCAAAGGGTGAGATCTACTATCAACAGTATTCAACTGCTATAATGATAGTACATCTTTTGCTTATGGGAATGATTTCTATAAGGTTTGCACATACTTAAGGGAAACAGTGTATCAGTAAATAAAATGAAACCAAGATACTCTACTGGTGGGAGGCACCACTGAACTTTTGATTTAGAGACTTTGTGTCTTCTTTGATGGAATTGAAGAAGGTGATAACTGTCATCCTGACAAAGCTCAACATCAGGTGCTGCCAGTCTTCAATGTATTGGATTAAAGATGAGCCCTTTTGAAAAAACAATTTGGGCTTTCAATTTAACCTTGAGGGAAATTAATCCACATACATTCTGTGTTCTTCCAAGGAAAGAAAAATAGGTCCTGATAATCTAGGTGAATAAAATGTTAACAAAAGCTGAGCAAAGATTTATCACAGTAAAACAGGTAACCTCACAGAGAATTGAGGAAATGATGATAGCAAGGTTGGGCATCACTGGGTACTTGGGTATAGCATAAACATTTACAATGCACAAATATTATAAAAAGGGATTAAGAGGTTTGTAATCTAGACTGGCTTCTTAATAGGGAAATTAAGTGTATTACACAGGAATTTCCTTGAAACAATAATACTTTGATCTCTTAGAGAATCAATGGGTAAAATATGTTTGATGGATGATTTGGATAAAGGATATTGAGGAATGAATGATGGGGGGCTCCTTTAGACTGGGACAGAAGGTGTTATTTATTTTTATCTCAATTTATTTATTTGTTGGTTTGGTTGATTATATTAAAATACCCAGATAACACCCTTCCTACTGCCTCTTCCTAAATCAGAGAAAGCATCATTTGACAAAAAGATATATGTTTTTATAAAACTACATTTTGCTTATTTTTATTTATCAGTTCTTTGGAGGTAGAAATACACAAGTCATTCTTCAAATAATATTTCTGTTGCTGTATATAATATTCTCTTGGTTCTGTTCATTTTATTCTTCATAACTTCATGTAGGTCTTTGGGACAATAGATTTTAACCATCTGATATCTGAGGATCAAGACACTCATAGAGAACCAGGATGTCAAATGGAGTCCTTGTACTGCTATTAATAATAATACTAATAATACTTGGACATTATGAACCAATACAGGAAACAAAGAAAGAGATTCCTCAGGAAGTTACAAGTACACTGAGAGAGTAGGAAATAGTGACCCTAAGTTTACAAAGATGATCTTTTTCCCAACAGATTTACAGGGGATTTGGGCATAAGAAAAAAGGGGTGTTCAACAGAAAAAGGACCAATGAATAATATGTGATGACACAATTTTGGAATACTCTGAGGTTTGCTTGAGACTCCAACAATATCCAATAGAGGTACAATCAGAGTCTGGTTTACTCATAAAAACTAAATTTAGTAAGCAATTATATATTGTATTACCACCTTTAAAGGTGACATGGGGTTCACCAGTAGGAGAGAGGTATGGACCAGAATGATTAAAGCAAGGACAATAGGATTAGGGGAAACAAATAGTCCTTTTCAAGATCCACAATCTCTCCTCCACACCTTATGTGCTTGTTTCCATTGAGTATTTCTAGATCCATTTCCATTTTTACTCCTGAGGTTCAATTTTTTTTTATATCCTTGGGCAATATGGCCCTTTTTGTGGCAATAAAAACATTTATAAGACTCTTGGCCTGACCTGACCTGACCTATGCAGGGGCAAGGATGGCACTTTGGTCCTTTGGATCAGATTTCTCTTTCTCCTTATCTTTTCATTCAGAAACATATTAGATAATGCTCTTAAGTCAACTATAGGCTTTTCATGCCATTCTGGGCAATTCTTATGAAAGTAGTTTCATACATCTGGCTGGGATTGACTGATACAAGCTGAAATAATAATTTTAAAATTTTTACTAAAATTTATCCATAGGCTTCCCAGTGGTTCCCCCCACACTCTTTGCATCAGAAAAGGCATCATCTGGTAAACAAATCTGTTCCTAAATATTATGTCTTTTATATTTCTACCTTTCAGCTTACTCTCTGGAAGTAATATTCATAATTTATTATTCAAGAATTCAGTCTACACTTAAGTATGATGTTCTCTTGGTTCTGCTCATTTCACACTTCATTATCTCATCTTTCCTAGTTTTATCAAAATTAGCCTGCTCATCACTTCTTATGGCATAGTCTTATTTCTTTTCTTTTCTTTTTTTAATTTTAAACATTATTTTATTTCATCATTTCCAAACATTATTCACTGGAAACAAAGATCATTTTCTTTTCCTCCCGGCTCCCACTCCCACCGACGCACGATTCCACTAGTTATCACTTGTATTCTTGACTTGAACCCATTTCCCTGTTGTTGGTATTTGCATTAGAGTGTTCATTTAGAGTCTCTCCTCAGTCATATCCCCTCAACCTCTGTAGTCAAGCAGTTGCTTTTCATCAGTGTTTTTACTCCCACAGTTTATCCTCTGCTTGTGGATAGTATTTTTTAGATCCCTGCCTATTGTTCAGGGACATTGCATTGCCACTAATGGTGAAGTCCATTACCTTCGATTGTACCACAGTGTATCAGTCTCTGTGTACAATGTTTTCCTGGATCTGCTCCTTTCCCTCTGCATCACTTCCTAGAGGTCCTTCCAGTCTCCATGGAATTCCTCTACTTTATTATTCCTTTTAGCACAATAGTATTCCATCACCAACATATACCACAATTTGTTCAGCCATTCTCCAATTGAAGGGCATCCCCTCGTTTTCCAATTTTTGGCCACCACAAAGAGTGCAGCTATGAATATTGTTGTACAAGTCTTTTTCCTTATTATCTCTTTGGGGTACAAACCCAGCAGTGCTATAGCTGGATCAAAGGGCAGACAGTCTTTTATCACCCTTTGGGCATAGTTCCAAATTGCCCTCCAGAATGGCTGGATCAATTCACAACTCCACCAGCAATGAATTAGTGTCCCCACTTTGCCACATCCCCTCCAGCATTCATTACTTTCCATAGCTGTCATGTTAGCCAATCTGCTAGGTGTGAGGTGATACCTCAGAGTTGTTTTGATTTGCATCTCTCTGATTATAAGAGATGTAGAGCACTTTTTCATGTGCTTATTAATACTTTTGATTTCTTTGGCTGAGAACTGCCTGTTCAGGTCCCCTGCCCATTTATCAATTGGAGAATGGCTTGATTTTTTGTACAATTGATTTAGTTCTTTGTAAATTTGAGTAATTAAACCTTTGTCAGAGGTTTTTATAAAGATTGTTTCCCAATTTGTTGCTGCCCTTCTGATTTTGGTTACATTGGTTTTGTTTGTACAAAAACTTTTTAATTTGATGTAATCCAGATTATTTATTTTGCATTTTGCAACTCTTTCTAATTCTTGCTTGGTTTTGAAGTATTTCCATTCCCAAAGGTCTGACATGTATACTATTCTGTGTTCGCCTAATTTTCTCATAGTTTCCTTCTTTATGTTCAAGTCATTCACCCATTTTGAATTTATCTTGGTGTAGGGTGTGAGGTGTTGATCTAAGCCTAATCTTTCCCACACTGTCCTCCAATTTTCCCAGCAGTTTTTATGAAATAGTGGATTTTTGTCCCAAAAGCTGGAATCTTTGGGTTTGTCATATACTGTCTTGCTGAGGTCACTTGCCCCCAGTCTATTCCACTGATCCTCCTTTCTGTCTCTTAGCCAGTACCAAATTGTTTTGATGACCACTGCTTTATAATATAGGCTGAGATCTGGGACTGCAAGACCCCCTTCCTTTGTATTTTTTTTTCATGATTTCCCTGGATATCCTTGATCTTTTGTTCTTCCCAATGAACTTTGTAATAGTTTTTTCTAAATCAGTGAAAAAAATTTTTGGAAGTTCCATGGGTATGGCACTAAATAGATAGATGAGTTTGGGTAGGATGGTCATTTTTATTATATTGGCTCATCCTATCCATGAGCAGTTAATGTTCTTCCAATTGTTCAAGTCTAGTTTTAGTTGTGTGGAAAGTGTTTTGTAGTTGTGTTCATATAGTTCCTGCGTTTGTCTCGGGAGATAGATTCCCAAGTATTTTATTTTGTCTAAGGTAATTTTGAACGGGATTTCTCTTTCTAGTTCTTGCTGCTGAGCTGTATTGGAATTATATAGAAATGCTGATGACTTATGTGGGTTTATTTTGTATCCTGCAACTTTGCTAAAGTTGTTGATTATTTCGATTAGCTTTTTGGTTGAATCTCTAGCATTCTTTAAGTAGACCATCATGTCATCTGCAAAGAGTGATAATTTGGTCTCCTCCTTGCCTATTTTAATGCCTTCAATTTCTTTTTCTTCTCTAATTGCTACTGCTAGTATTTCTAATACAATGTCAAATAATTGAGGTGATAATGGGCATCCTTGTTTCATTCCTGATCTTAATGGGAATGGATTTAGTTTATCCCTATTGCAGATGATATTAGCTGATGGTTTTAGATATATACTGTTTATTATTTTTTGGAACGACCCTTCTATTCCTATGCTTTCTAGGGTTTTTAGTAGGAATGGGTGTTGTATTTTATCAAAGGCTTTTTCTGTATCTATTGAGATAATCATGTGGTTCTTGTTGGTTTGCTTGTTGATGTGGTCAATTATGTGGATAGTTTTCCTAATATTGAACCAGCCCTGCATCCCTGGTATAAATCCTACTTGATCATGGTGGATGACCCTTCTGATCACTTGCTGGAGTCTTTTTGCTAGTATCCTATTTAAGATTTTTGCATCTATATTCATTAGGGAGATTGGTCTATAATTTTTTTCTCTGTTTTTGACCTGCCTGGCTTTGGAATTAGTACCATGTTTGTGTCATAAAAGGAGTTTGGTAGAACTCCCTCTTCGCTTATTATGTCAAATAGTTTGTATACTATTGGAGTTAGCTGTTCTCTGAATGTTTGATAGAATTCACTGGTGAATCCATCAGGCCCTGGGGATTTTTTCTTAGGAAGTTCTTTGATGGCCTGTTGGATTTCTTTTTCTGATATAGGATTATTTAAGAAAACTATTTCTTCTTCTGTTAGTCTAGGCAATTTATATTTTTGTAAATATTCATCCATATCACCTAGGTTGGTATATTTATTGCCATATAGTTGGGCAAAGTAGTTTTTAATGATTGCCTTAATTTCCTCTTCATTGGAGGCGAGATCCCCCTTTTCATCCTTGATGCTGTTAATTTGCCTTTCTTCTTTCCTTTTTTTAATTAGATTAACCAGTACTTTGTCTATTTTGTCTGTTTTTTCAAAGTACCAGCTTCTAGTCTTGTTTATTAGCTCAATAGTTCTGTCACTTTCGATTTTATTAATTTCTCCCTTAATTTTTAGGATCTCTAGTTTGGTTTTCTTCTGGGGGGTTTTAATTTGTTTGTTCTCAAGTTTTTTGATTTGCATTTCCAATTCCTTGATCTCTGTCCTCCCTAATTTCTTAATATATGCACTCAGGGAAATGAATTTTCCTCTAAGTACTGCCTTGGCTGCATCCCATAAGTTTTGAAAGGATGTCTCACCGTTGTCATTTTCCTCAACGAAATTATTAATTGTTTCTATGATTTCTTCTCTAACTAACCAATTTTGGAGAATCATATTATGTAATTTCCAATTAATTTTTGATTTGGCTCTCCATGTACCCTTACCGATCAATATTTTTATTGCCTTGTGATCTGAAAAGGCTGCAGTTATTATTTCTGCTTTTCTGCATTTGAGTGCCATGTTTCTGTGACCTAGTGTATGATCTATTTTTGTGAATGTGCCATGTGGTGCTGAGAAGAAGGTGTATTCCTTTTTGTCCCTATTTATTTTTCTCCATATGTCTATTAACTCTAATTTTTCTAAGATTCCATTCACCTCTTTTACCTTTTTCTTGTTTATTTTTTGGTTTGATTTATCTAAATTTGATAGTGGTTGGTTCCAAGTCTCCCACTAATATGGTTTTACTGTCTATTTCCTCCTTCAATTCTCCTAGTTTCTCTATTAAAAATTTGGATGCTATACCATTTGGTGCATACATGTTGATTAGTGATATTTCCTCATTGTCTATACTCCCTTTTAACAGAATATATTTACCTTCCCTATCCCTTTTGATCAAGTCTATTTGTGCTTTGGCTTTGTCAGATATCATGATTGCAACTCCTGCCTTCTTTCTATCAGTTGAGGCCCAAAAGGTCTTACTCCAACCTTTAATTCTAACCTTGTGAGTGTCAACCCGCCTCATATGTGTTTCTTGAAGACAACATATGGTAGGGTTTTGGGTTCTAATCCAATATGCTATTTGTCTACGTTTTATGGGTGAGTTCATCCCATTCATGTTCAAAGTTATGATTGTCATTTGTGGATTCGCTGGCATTTTGATATCTTCCCCTAGTTCTGACCTTTCTTCTTTAGCTTTCTCCTTTTGAACCAGTGATTTACTTTAGGTCAGTCCCCCTAGTCCCCTCCCTTGAGATGCTTCCCTTTCTAGCCCCTCCCTTTTTATGCTCCCTTCCCCTCCCCCCTCTCATTCCCTCCCTTTTTATACTCCCTCCCCCTCCCCCTCCTTAATTTTCCTTTCTTTCTTGCCCTATTGGATAAGATAGAATTCAGGATCCCACTGGATCTAGATGCTCTTCCCTCTCAGATTTGATTTCACTGAGAGTAAGGTTTAAGTAATTCCACTTCACGCTCTCTTCCTCTCCTTCTCATATGAGAGTTCTTCCCCTCCCCTTCCCATGTGTATCTTTATATGGGAAAGATTATTCTGTTAAGTCCCCCCCTATTTCTTGAAGTAAATCTTAGTGTTATCGACGGTTCCCCCCCTCCCTTTTCCTTTCTTTGCCCCAACTTTCCCCAAATCTTCTTAATGCCCCAATCTTTCCCTATGCATGTTTCTTCTAACTACTCTTATGATGCATACAATTTTTGAGAGTTACACAAAACATTTTCCCCACATATTAATATATATAATTTGATGTAAATGTAGTCCTTAGAAAAGAGAGTTTGACTTAAAGAAAAAGATAAGATTTATCTCCTTTTCCCTTTCTTTCATATTTACCTTTTCATGTTTCTCTTGCTTTCTGTGCTTAGATATCAAATTTTCCACTAAGTTCTGGTCTTTTCTTAGCAAATGCTTGGAAATCTTCTATTTTGTTGAATGCCCATACTTTCCCCTGGAAGTATATAGTCAGTTTTGCTGGGTAGTTGATTCTTGGTTGGAGACCCAGCTCTTTTGCCTTTCTAAATATCGTGTTCCATGCTTTGCGGTCTCTTAGTGTGGTAGCCGCTAAGTCATGTGTGATCCTTATGGGAGCCCCCCTAGACCTGAAGCTCCTCTTCTTGGCTTCTTGTAGGATTTTCTCCTTTACTTGGAAGCTCTTGGATTTGGCAATTACATTCCTAGGGGTTGTCTTTTGGGGATTTAGTATAGAGGGTGTTCTATGAACCCTTTCTATTTCTATTTTGCCCCCTTGCTCCAGAACATGTGGGCAATTTTCTTTAATAATCTCTTGTAGAATAACATTGAATTTATTGTTTATCTCTGGTTTTTCTGGGAGACCGATAATTTGGAGGTTGTCTCTTCTTCCTCTGTTTTCCAAGTCTGTGACCTTCTCAGTGAGATATTTTATGTTTTCTTCTAATTCATTAATTTTTTGGGTTTGCTTTATTGATTCTTGCTGTTTTATGATCTCACTTTCTTCAAGTTGCTTAATTCTGGTCATTAGGGACTGGTTTTGCTTTTCAGCTTTGTCTGCCCTTCTATTGGATGCTTCCAGCTCTTTTTCCCATTGAGCAGTCTTATCTGTCAGACTGATGATCTCTTTCTCCCATTTTTCTTTCCAGGTTTCCATCTTTTGGGTAAGTTCCAGTTTGAGATCTTCCAGAGCTTGTTGATAGTTTCCATTTTGGGAGGCATGTTTTGATTTTTTTTTTAATTTCCTCCTCATTCTCTTCTTTTCCTTGGGTACTTCCACCATAAAAGTTTTCAATAGTCACCTTTTTCCCTTTCTTCCTGGAGGCTTGATTTTGGGCCATGTGAGCTATCCCTTTGGTGGTTTTATTCCCCTTTCCTTTTTGGTCTGGGGTCTGGGTGATATGGACGGGTTTTCTGTGAATTTAGGTTGCCTCAGACTAGTTCTTCCCAGCCTCCGAGGTTTCTTAGAGCACTGGGTCCCTGATCACAGCCACACTTCCCAGGTGTTCAGCTCCGCCCAGATAATCTGCACGTGGTCTGCCCCTGGTCTTTAGCTCCGCTCAGATGCTCAGTGCAACCGCCCCGAGTAAGGCTCCGCAGCCAGGGCTCAGTGCCGGATTCTCCCGTGAAACCGCTCTGAGATGTTGTTTCCTGGCAGTCCCCAGATCCCAAGGACCCTGGAGTTCCCCCCCAGACAGAGATGTTCCCCACTCACTCGCTATACCGGTGAGCACTCAGGTAGCTCACTCTGGTTTAGTTGGGGAGGTGGGGGGGAGGGCGGCTCAGTTCATGTTTCTGTGCAAGCTTTCCCTCCTTCTTATTATAGTGTGGAAATGTTCAAACCCCATGTACCTTCGCCTCTGTGGAGTACTGGGGAGTCCTGTTCCCCAAAGGTGATTTTTGTGCTCCTTTGATGTAGTCTATTTCGTTCGGTGCTGAGGAGAGGAAGCGTGTGGCATCTAGATTGCAGCCATGATTACCCGGAAGTTCGGCATAGTCTTATTTCATGACAATCATGCAACACAATTTGTTTAGCCATTCCCCAATTGATGGATAGCCCCGCAATTTCCAGTTCTTTGCCACCAAAAAGAAAATTGCTAGAAATATTTTGCTAGAAATAAAAGTTATTTTCTTTTTTTACTTGATCTCTTGGGAACACACCCAATCAATACTATAGCCATATGTAATTGTTCAATAAACTGTCTAAGCAATTTGATTTTTTCACAACTTATGCAGCTATAAAATAAATCTGTTCCAAGGGCCCCCAACAGGCACAAGAACCCTGAAGAGAGAACTATAAGGGTTTTTATAGTAAAGCACAATTACTATTTTTAGATTTAGGGACTTTTTAGTGCTTGGGGATGCTGTTTAGTTGAATCTACTCACATCCTGAAAACCAGTTGTAGATACAATAATAGCTGATTTTCTTGGAATAATATTATTTATAGGAAAAACTAAACTCAGCTCAAGCACACAATTAATTTCAACAATTATACAAAATGTTGGTGATGGGGGTAGCTACTTTGCTCAGTGGATAAAGCCAGGCCTAGAGAAAAGGGATCCTTGGGTTCAAATCTGGTGTCAGATACTTCCTAGTTGTGTGACTCTAGGTAAGCACTTAACCCCAATTACCTAGCCCTTACTTTTCTTTTGCCTTAGAATCAATATATAGCATTTATTCCAAGACAGAAGATAAAGATTTTTTTAAAGGTCAGCAATGATACAAAATGGAACTGATTTGATAGTCTCAGTATACCATTATATCAGGGAGAAAGTAATTTATAGGTTTAGATCATAGATTTAGAGTTGGAAGAGACCTTAGACTTCATCTAATTTAATCCCCTTATTTTACAGCAGTGAAACCTGAGCCCTAGAGAGGTAAAGTGAATTGCTCAGTGTCAGACAGAGAGCAAGTGGAAGAACCAGGATATGAACCTAGGTTTGCTGACTCCAAATCCAGTATTTCCTTTCCATTTTCATTCCAATAGAACTTCTATTATATTATTGCAATGCTTGGAATTATCTGTACTAATAATAGCTGACCAATTATACAGAATTTTAAAAAATCTTATCTTAATATCAATTCTTTATCTTTTTAAAACTCTTAGATTCTGTCATATAATCAATACTATGTGTTGGTTCCAAGGCAAAAGGGTGGTAAGGGCTGGGCAATGGGGGTGAAGTGACCTGCCCAGGGTCACACAGCTAGGAAGTGTCTGAAGACCTGTTGGAACCCAGGGCCTCCCATCTCTAGGCCTAGCTCTCAATTCAGTGTGCCACCTGGCTGCCTCCTTAGTATCAACTCCAAGACAGATGAGTAGCAAGGGCTAGGCAAAAAGGATTAAGTGACTTGTCCAGGGTCATATAATTAAGCAGTATTGGAGAACAGATTTGAACCCAGGTCCTCTGAACTCCAGGCCTGGTGTTCTATCCATCCTGCTTTCCAGCTGCCCCTAATGGTGTTTTAAAGCATGAAAATAATAACCCTGTGGTATAAATGCTGTACTTTTCATTTACAGATGAGGTAATTGAGTCAACTTTTGGAGAGGGCCCTACCTAGGTGCACAAAAAGGTGGAAAGGATGTGTCTAATTTGACATTGCATATTTAATGGAGAGAAAATAAAAATAGCCTGGTAACATTTCAGAAAACCTTTGTTTCTCAGTGACTTTTCATTGGTTTGCCATAATTATCAACATTCTTAGTGGGGAAGTGCAGCATGGAAAATAAGTTCAAAAAGATATAGAGTCAAGCCCTAGTTCTGACACACTGCTTTTGTGACCCTAGGTAAATCATTTAAATTCTCAATATCCCAGACAACACTCTAAAATATTATTTTGTTACCTATATTAATAGAAGGAATTGTTTCACTGGGAATTTTCTACACTAAATAAAACCACAAGTACAGATTGTTAAAAATCAACATTATTATCATTACTGAATATTTACAAAGGATAGCTGGTTTGGCTGAGGTAGAGAATATAAGAGCCAGGGACAGCTACAATTAAGTTTTAGACCCTTGAGGTACCAGAAGGCTTGAAATGGAAACATGATTATTGTAAGCTTCACTCATCTTTAATAGGACACTTAGTCAGTCCTCAAACTGTGAATACTGTTCAAAGTGTTATTAGTGAACTGTCAACTCCAAATAAAGACAAAAACCCAGGCTATATGAAATTATTCTTTATCCATGCCAAGGTATTAGCTATAATTCCATATACTCAATTGATGAGTCCCTGAAAGAGAGAGAAAGAAACAGAGATGGGGAGATGGTGACAGAGAGAGAAGAGAGAAAAAGATGAAAATCAAATTTAATGAAACTTTCAAAAAGGATCACAAAGAATTATTGTTAACAATCCATGTTCTATAGGTGGCTCACTGGACTGAGCACTGGACCTAGAGTTAGGAGTATGAATTTGTTCCCAAATTAAACTTAACTGCAATGTAGCTCTCAGCAAGTCAAACAACTTTTGCCCCTTTCTTTTTTTATTATTTTATTTAATTTGTAAAATTTAATTTAATTTCCCACTCCATTACATATAAAAATCATTTACAAAGAATTTTTTCAAAAGATTTTTCAAAGAATATCATCTTGAATTCTCTTTTCCTCCCCAACTCCCTGTTCTTTTATTTTTTCATTCTTTTGATTTTGTTTGATTATTTGCTGATATCTCATGGAGTCATTGGTTTCCACTTGCCCAATTTCAATTTTTAAGGCATGATTTTCTTCAGTGAGTTGAGACAGTATATAATCTCATATATAGTCTACATGTGCAATAATGTAAAACATTTTCCCATATTCCTTTTATGAAAGAAAACTCAAATAGAAAAAAAAAATATTAAGAAAGTGAAAAAAGTCTGCTTTGGTCTGGATTCAGACTCAGTTCTTTTTCTCCCAAAGTAGATGGTATTTTTCATCAAAAGTCCTTTGGGATAGTCCTGGATCATTGTATTGCTGAGAACAGCTATTATTCACAGTTGTTCATTATAAAGTATTCCTGTCACTGTACAATGTTCTCCTGCTTCTGCTCATTTCACTCTGCTCCATTTCATATGTCTTTCTAGGTTTTTCTAACCCTTGTCATTTCTTATTGTAAAGGATAATTTTAGCATTGTGACCTAAACTATATTAGTTATTAGTCACCATGGATATCCCAAATAAAAAAATACCCAAGTCAGCTGGAAATTTATGGCGATTTGATTAATATAGTGGAAAGAAATTAAGAAGAAGGGAGAAGGAAAGGGTGTAGGATTTCTCCCGCCTGACTAGTGCCAGGGGGGGAGATTAGAGGTTCTAGGAAGGTAAGGTTTTTGAGAGTAAAAGAAGAAGGAATCAGCCTGAACTCCATGAGGGCTCAGCCAAGATGCCTGAACCTGAATTAGCTCAAGGGCAAACTCACCACCAAAACCCAGACAAATAGCTGCCACCATGCCAAGATGTCGGAACGCTTAGCATGCTGCCAGCCAGAGATGCCTCTCCAGGGAAAGAGGCCAAAGAGAGCAAGTGATGTGTCCTATATAGATGGTTTTATGTCACTTTCCTGTGTCTCATCTGTACCAATGTTAGCTTAGCTTGACTTAGGACAGCCCAGGGGTCTGTCAGCTGTTTCTGCACATGTCTGTTGAAGGCCATCTTCTTAGATACTTAATCTTTGAGTATGGGTGCAGACATTCCTGACCTTGTTAAACTAAGTAGGGTGGAGCAATGTAGAGTTCCCAAGACCTGATTCTGTTAGACCAAGTATCTCCATTGTTACAAATCAGGAAATAGCTAAATCAAATCTTCTAAAGTACGGTCTGAGTAAGGTGGAGTAGTTTTAAAATTCACATTATGGCCCAATAGCATTCCACTACAATCATATACCATGATTTGTTCAGCCATTCCCCAATTGATGAGTATCACCTCACTTTCCAAATCTTTGTACCCCTAAAAAGAGCTGATTAAGATATTTTTGTACATACAGGTAATCCCTTCTTTGGTTGGGGTTGTTTTTTTTTATCTCTTTGGGGTTCAAACCCAGTAATGATTTTGCTAGGGCTGTATATACTGAATGATTGAATCAGTCCATAACCACCACCCCCAACAATGCATTAATATCCCATTTTTTCATATCCCCTCCAAGTTTTGCCATTTTCCTTTTCTGTCATAATAGTCAATCTGATAGGTGTAAGGTGGCACCTTAGAGTTGTTTTAATTCACATTTCTCTAATAGTGATTTAAAGCATTTTTATATTATTCCAGGGAGCTTTAATTGTTTTGAGAACTACCTGTTCATATCCTTTGATCATTTATCAATTGGTTAATGACATATTCTTATATATTCAATTCATTTCTCTATGTATTTGAGAAATTAGGTCTTTATTAGAGAGACTTGTAAAAAATCATTTGTGCCATCATGATTACTATATATTACTTTTCATTCTATTTTACCCCTATTTAGTTTCTGACCTCCACCTCTCCAAATTTGCCCTCTTTTCTATCAGCCCACCCCCTTCTCTGATCCTTTTTCCCTCCTACTTTCCGGTAGGGTAAGATAGATTTTCATACATTCATTTTCATCAATAGATTGTGTATGTTCTTCCCTCATTAATCCAATTCTGATGAAAATAAGGTTCACATATTCTGTTCCCCACCTTTCCCAATGCTCTTTCCTGCCTCTTTTATTTGCAATAATTTACCTACCCAATTCTATTTCTCCCTTCCCCCTCCTCTCAATGCATTCTTTTTTCTCATACTTTATTTTTATTTTATTTTTTATATCGTCCCATCATGTTCAATTAACACCCTCACCCTCTGTCCATGTATACTCCTAACTGCCCTAATAATGACAAAGTTCTTTGGTGTTACAATAATCATCTCCCCATGTGGGAATATAAACAGTTTAACCTTGTTGAATGCCTTTTGACTTCTCTTTCCTGTTTATGTTTTTATGATTCTCTTGAGTCTTATGTTCAAGAGCCAAAGTTTCCATTCAGCTCTGGTCTTTTCATCAGAAATGTCTGAAAGTCCTCTATTTCATTAAATACTCATCCCCCCCCAAAAAAGATTATGCTCAGTTTTTCTGGGTCAGAGTTTCTTGATTGGAGTCCTAGCTCTTTTGCCCTCTGGAACATCATATTCCAGGCCCTCTATTCCTTTGATGTAGAAGTTTTTGCTAAGCCTTGTGTTATCCTAACTGTGGTTCCATAATATTTGAATTATTTCTTTTTCGCTGTTTGCAATATTTTCTCTTGACCTGGGAGTTTGGGAATTTGGTAATAATATTCCAGAGAGTTATCCTTTTGTAATCTCTTTTAGGAGGTGTTTGGTGGATTCTTTCAGTTTCTATTTTCCCCTTTTGATTCTAGAATGCCAGGGCAGTTTTCCTTGATGATTTCTTGAAAGATGATGTGTAAGCTCTTTTTTTTTTATTATGGCTATCAAGGAGTTCAATAATTCTTAAATTTTCTTTTCTGGATTTATTTTCCAGGAGGTAAGTTTTTCTGCAATTTGGAATGAGATAAGAGAAAGGTTAGGAATAAAATTTTGTGGGGAATTTTATCAATAAAATAAGGTAGAGTAAAAGTATCACCCAGAAGAAGCAATGGTCCCACTCACATCCAGCAATTTAAGTCTTATTAGACACAGTCCTACCTGGGATTTCTTGATACCACTCAGTGATGGCTCTCCTCCTATCAGTATAACTGGCCCTTCTCAACTTTGCTAAGTCATCATCCATATTCCTCAAGAAATCCTGAAGAGTAGGTAATACAATGAATTTTATCTTCATTTTGCAAATCAACAAAATGAGGTTCAGGTAAGTGGTAAATGGCTTTCCTAAGGTCCCTAGCTACACTGAACTTCTAATGCAGGACCAAATACAATTTCCAATAAGCCATACTGTTGAAATGGCTGGGAAAGAGTCAGCCTTGAACAGGCTAAAGGGTCAGCTATAATACAATATATAATATTATATAATATATTCGTATTATATATAATTTAACAAGTGTATATATAATTGAGTTTTAAATTCTATATTTACATTATATTTACTATATTATATATTAATTATGTATTATATAATATCATTCTATATTAATAAAATAACATTCTATTAATATAATTATTATGCAATTATTGCATATTGAGATATATAATATGTACACGCACATGTATATATGTGTGCATGTATATGTGTATTTTATTACATATATTATACACATATATATTATACATATATACACTGGCTAAGTGACCCTAGAAAAGTCACTTAACTTCTCAGTGCCCCAAAGCAACAGTTTAGAAGTATGTTACAGATTTCTACAACAATGAATGACAAGTATTTCCTAAATGCTTACTATGCACTCAGCACTCTGCTATGACTTAGAAATACAAAAATAAAAGATATCACGGTATTTAAAATGAACGGTGAGGATACACACATACACAGAAAAGAAAAGTAGAATAAATATAAAATAAATACCAAATGATTTCAGCAAGAGATAATAGCAACTGCACCAATTAAGAAAAGCCTGGGGTGGGGCGGAGGGGGTGGTAATACTTGAGCTGTGACTTGAGAAGGAATCAGAGGTTCCAAGAGGAGAGATGAGGGCAGAATACATTCCAGGCATGGGGGCGGTTTATGCCAAGTCACAGAGGCATAAGAAGGAATGTCATGTCTGGGAAGCAGCACATAAGCCAGCTTGACTGGAATATCAAAGGCAGAAGGAAAAGTAATTATTATCAACCCAGAAAGTTAGTCAGATTGTGAAGGGTTTGCCAAACAGGGGAGTTTGTATTTGATCTGAGAGACATTAGGGAGCCCCTTGTGCGTGGAAATGACATACAAGGTAAGATTTATGTTTTAAGAATATTGATTTGCAGTTGTATTGAGGAGTTGAAGGGGGGGAAACTGAAAGTAAGGAGAGAAATTAGCCTCTTGCAATAATCCAAGTGAGATAGAAAGAGAGCTTGAAGTAGAATGGTCATGGAGCATGCTGAGAAGGGGGGAAATGTCTATGAGATACCTAGATGGAGATATCCAGGAGGCAGTTGGTAATATAGAACTGAAATCCAAGAGAAAGATGAGCTGGATTTGTAGGTTTCAGAGTTATCTTCATAGAAATGGTAACTGAACCTATAGGTGATGATGAAGAGGGAGAATATAAAGAGAGACAGTACACAGCATGACTTGTGAAAAGAGAGTGGGACATAGAAGATGTTCCACTACGGAAACTGAGAAGGATCATGCAGCTAGGAAAGAGGAGAAGTGCATCAGAAGTATGTTAGGACCACTCTAGGAGGAGTCAATAGTGTCAGAGGCTGCAATAGGTCAAAAGGGATGGGGCCTGAGCAAAGGCCATTTGATTTAGCAATAAATAGAACACTGGGAAAACAGTATTGCAAAAACTAGGCATAGACCAACATTTCATACCATACACCAAGATAAAGTCAAAATGTATACTTGATCTAAAAATAAAGAGTGATACCATAAACAAATTTGGGAAGCACAAAATAGTTTACCTGTTAGACCTATGAATAAGGGAAGAATTTAGGTCAAAGCAAAACATAGAGAACACTATGAGATGTAGAATAGATAACTTTGACTATGCTAAATTAAAAAGTTTCTTCACAAAGAAAATCAATGAAACCAATATTAAAAGTCAAAAAACAAATTGGAAAAAAATCTTTATAGCAAGTCTCTCTGATAAAGGCTCCATTTCTCAAATATAAAGAGAACTGAGTCAAATTTATAAGATTGCAAAACATTCTCCAAATGGTTAAAAGTAGGCAGTTCTCAGAGGAAGAAATTAAAACTATCTATAGTCATATGAAAAAAATACTCCAAATCATTATTGCTTAGAGAAATGCAAATTAGAACAATTCTGAGATACCACACCAGATTGGTTAATATGACCAAAAGGGAAAATAATATATGTTAGAGGGGATGTGGGGAAAGTGGGACACTGTTGGTGGAACTCAGAATTGATGTAACCTTTCTGGAGAGCAAATCATAAAACCCTGCATACCCTTTAACCCAGCAATATCACTACTGGATCTGTATCTCAAAGAGATGAGGGATAAGGGGAAAGGACCTATCTGTACAAAAAATATTTTAACAGTTCTTTTTTTATATTGGCAAAGAATTATAAACTAAGGGGATGTCTGTCATTTGGGAAACGACTGAACAAGTTGTGTATGGTATATAGTTGTAATAGTATACTATTGTGATAAATAAGATGATTTCAGAAAGACCTGGGAAGACTCTTATGAACAAAATGAAGTGAGCAGAACCAGGAGAACAATCTATACAGTAACAGAAATATTATACAATAATTACCTCTAAAGGACTGAACTAGTATCAGCAAAGCAAGTTTCCAAGATGGGACTCATGGGACTCATGATGAAAAATGTTATTCACAGCCAAAGGCATTGTTAGAGTCTGATTGCAGATCAAGCACATAATTTCCATTTTATTTCCTTCATGAGTTTTTTATTATATGTATGATATGTGTCTTCTGTCCTGGTATGAACAATATGGAAATATGTGTTACATGAAAGAATTGTATAACCTATATCAGACTATTTACTGCCTGTTGAGGGTGGGGGAAGTAGGGAAAAAAATCTGAATCCTAAAACATCAGAAAACAATTGTCAAAAATTTTTCCTATACTTAATCAGAAAAAAGTAAAAGTAAAAATAAAATTTTAAAACTTTAAATCAAAATTTTAAAACAAAACAAAAAAGAATATTGGTGATTTTGGAAAGAGTAGAGTCAGTCAAGTTACAAGGGCAGGAATTAGATGAAAGGGAATGAATACACAGATATCATAATATTTAGATATAGCATTCATTGTAAGGAACATTGGCGGCTACATAGTCCAATGAACTTATTTTTCAGGTGAGAAAACTGAGACCCAGAAAGGTTGTCATCTGCTTGTGATCACCCTAGGAAATAATGTCAGGAAGTTTAGAGATTTGAGGTCAGTCTTCCAACATCAGAGCTAATATGCATTCCACTAAACTGCTGACATGATCTAAGAATGCTTCTGCTTAGATCTAGTTAGCCCTTTGTACATGTCGTTACATGTTTTTTTTTGTTTTTTTTTTAATAGTTAAACAAGACATAGAAAAATTCAGATGAGAAATATAAGAAGGGGTGATATTGTATTGAAGGTAAAATCAGAACTAGTTATAGCAACAGTAGAAAGTCTGGGATTTGGGATCAGTCATTCCAAACTCAAAATGATAATTATTAATTCTAAAGGTTCAATGTTTGACCAAAAACAAAACAAAACAAAAAGATATTAAGATTGTGAAACAATGGTTGTCTGTCCCCCCCCCCAAGGAAAAACATTAAAATTCTCTAGAAACTGTATATTAATTTATAACTATTTATTAAATGGTGAAAGTGGGTTTGAGAGAGAAAAGGCACATAATCACATGGCTAGTCACTGCATGCTCAGGTCATGTCTCCACTCCCCAGCAAAGAGAGCTGCTTGTTAGAAGCTCAAGTGCTGCTTCCTAGCAAAGAGACCACACTGCTTCCCTGATCCCTAATTTATACCCTAAGTAACATCATATTTCTGGGTCCCTTCGGTTGGAAAGATTTTCCCTCAGTCTGGGTCAGAGGGAAGCTTTCCAGATGCCAGGAGACATGTGGGACAAGAGGAAAGAGTGAGATGTCAGGGAGCCCCATCACCCTTATACAGATAAGCCTCAGGCTTTCTTCTTAACCCAATTAAAGGGTAGGGTTGAGACTGAAATGGATTTTCAAAATTTTCCTTTTAAAAAGGAAAGAGGGGTACATATTTATGTTAAATTCTCACGAGAAATACAATGCCAAAATTATAGACATTTTCCCCCTCAAACTCTCAGCAAGTCACCCATTCAAATGGAATAAAATTCTCCTATATCCATCTTCCCCATTAAAATTTCTCCATAGGAGTTTTGAAAATTGATGATTTTTAAAGACCATTTTGTCCTTAATTTTCACTGCCAGAGTCTGGCTTTAATAAACCTGATTTTCCTTTAAGCATCAGAGAGCCAATTGTGTTCTCCAAGCAAGGAAGGCAGGACTAACCAGATGAAAAGTTAAGAAGTAGGCAAAGTTTTTCTCCCTAGTTTTTCTACTAGTTCTTTCCTTGTCCTTGGATATGTTTTCCTCACAGATGCTTTAGCACTGCCCACTGACCAGCCAGAGTACACTGTCCAGTGTTTCATATGGATCTTTGGACAATATCCTATCTCTGGGCTTTCCCTATTTCTTTATTTTTTATTTCTTCTTTAGATCCTTACCTTCAGTTGTAGAATTGATAATTAAGTATTGGTTCCAAGACAAAAGAATGGTAAGGGCTGGGCAATTGGGATTAAGTGACTTGCCCAGGGCCACACAGCTAGGAAGTTCTTAAAGTTCATTTGAATCCAGGATCTCCCATCTACAGGCCTGGCTCTCTAACCACTAAGTTACACACTAAACTATGTAGCTGACCCTAGACCTACCCTAATTCTTCTCTTTTCCCCATCAAAACAGCTCTCATTCCTTTAAAGCAGGAATTTTAACATTTGTGTGTCATTCACTCCTTTTGGCAATCTTTTGGGGTGAGGGAGGTCTGTGAACTCCTGCTAAGAGTAATTTTTTCTAAATGCATAAAATAAAATGCATTATATAATAAAGATATAATTTTTTCCCCATCCAAGTTCATGGACCTCCTGAAATCTATTCACCACCCCCTTGGAGGTGTGTGGGACTCCAGGTTAAGAAGCTAAGAAGTAGGAAAGACCCATGCTATAGAGAACTCAGGATGGCTAAAATTAACTGTCAAGTATTTAATTTGTCTTTTTTTAAAGATCCAGTGAACTTACTTGTATCAGGGTTTTAACATGTGATTGAAGCTTAAAATTTTAGAACTGAAAAGAATCTTAGAGATCAGTCAGATTAACTGCTTTCATTTTAAGATAAGGAAACTGAGGTCTTGAGAGATGGATGGACTTAACTATGGTCACGCAGGAATCAAGTGACACAACTAGGTCTAGAATGTAGTACTTCTAGTGGCAACTGGATTTCAAGGTCAATCATTAGGAGCTCCCTGTTTCTTATCAGCAAGTTTTCCATGGGTATACTTATCATCCAAAAGAGAGGTGCTTTTAGTTGCCTCAAAACACAGGACCCACCTTTTGAAATCTCATTAGGTTGTTTGGAGAACTACTCACATTGATCAGGTAGTACTATTGACCCTTTTACAGAGTTAAACTTATTACATATTACATATTGTGAACTTTAAAACTACTCTGCCCTATTTAGACTGTACTTTAGAAGATTTGATTTAGCTATTTCCTGATTTGTAACAATGGAGATACTTGGTCTAACAGAATCAGGAACTCTACATTGCTCCAACCTACTTAGTTTAACAAGGTCAGCAATGTCTGCATTAAGTATCTAAGAAGATGGCCTTCAACAGACATGTGCAGAAACAGCTGACAGACCCCTGGGCTGTCCTAAGTCAAGCTAAGCTAACATTGGTACAGATGAGACACAGGAAAGTGACATAAAACCATCTATATAGGACACATCACTTGCTCTCTTTGGCCTCTTTCCCTGGAGAGGCATCTCTGGCTGGCAGCATGCTAAGCATTCCGACATCTTGGCATGGTGGCAGCTATTTGTCTGGGTTTTGGCGGTGAGTTTGCCCTTGAGCTAATTCAGGTTCAGGCATCTTGGCTGAGCCCTCATGGAGTTCAGGCTGATTCCTTCTTCTTTTACTCTCAAAAACCTTACCTTCCTAGAGCCTCTAATCTTCCCCCGGCACTAGTCAGGCGGGAGAAATCCTACACCCTTTCCTTCTCCCTTCTTCTTAATTTCTTTCCACTATATTAATTAAATCACCATAAATTTCCAGCTGACTTGGGTATTTTTTTTTATTTGGGATATCCATGGTGACCAAATAATTAATATAGTTTAGGTCACAATGCTAAAATTATCCTTTACAATATTACTCCCCTATAGGAAGATTATTGTCTTGTCAAACTGTCCTAACTGTTCCTTTTGGCTGACTTCCCATCCTATGTCTTTCTCTTAGAATGCCCATTTTTCCTTCAAACTAAAACTTGTATCTAAGGCCCTTCTAGATCCCCCTTACTCTAAGGGCCTTTCTCTCAAAAATCTTCTTATATTTATGTCGTGTTTGTGTGTGTGTATGTGTGTGTGTTGTGTACACACAATGCATATTTTCTCCCTAGCCAGACTGTGAGCCTCTGAAGGTCAGGAATTGTTTTTGCTTTTGACTTTATATCCCCAGAATATAGCACAAGGCCTAGCAAAGAGTGCATAGTTGCTTAATAAATACTTGTTGATGGGGCAGCTAAGTGGTTCAAAGGACAGAGTTTGCAGGCTGGAATCATGAGAACCGGGGTTCTAATCTGGTCTCTAGCCCTTGCTCTTCTATCTTAAAATTGTTACTAGGACAGAAAGTAAGGATTTATAATAAATAAATAAATACTTGTTAATTGATTGATATCAGTGACAGGCTGGTAGAAGAGATTTGAGTATTACTTCCTGGAATCTCTTAAGTAATACCTGCTTCATCCATCTGGAAGGTTGGAAGGGAAAGAAGTTTCCACTAACCTCCTTCCCCATCCAACCTCCCCGAACATACACACACACACACACAATTCTGTCCTAAAGTCAGCCTTAGTATGGCTCTAGGGCAGAAATATAGTCCCCAAATCAGTGGCTGACATTTGTCCTCTGGCTCACACACTTCAGACATTTGGCCAGAAGGGACAATCCCTTCCTAGGGACTGGCAGATTATTTAGTCACTGGCAAGGAGACTTTGCTCACTTTCAAAAGGGACTGCTTAAAAGAACTTTCTTGTCATTAGAATAGCCTCAGTTAGAACCTTGACATATTCCCTCAGAGGACTGGAAAGACCAGTCTGTACCTAAGTAGGACAGTCCCCATTTAGAACTATTCTGCTCATGCTCAAGGGAGTATGGGATTCTTCTATCTACCTTGTGCTAATTCAGCAGTAACAAGTTCATAGTCCCTACTTTCCAGCCTTTAAAAAGGAATATTCCCTGAGATTCTGTCAATGGTTAATAGTCAAATATTTTGACTCACAGACCACAAGTCAAAGAGGCATATTATGGTCCATAATTATGGAAGGGAGATGAATTCCAAAAAAGGATAGGACAATTGCAGAAGATAAAATATATAATTTTGTTTACATGAAATTTAAAAGCTTTTGTACAAAATTAATGTGCCTAGGACAAGAAGGTAAATTATAAACTAGGGAAAAAATGGAATAAAATATCTCTAATAAGGTTTTTCTATCCAAGATATATAGACAGTAAATAGAAATATATAAGACCACAAGTCATTGGTTAAAAGATAAGTGGTTGAAGGATACTGTTATAATTAAAATTTAATATATCTATCCAGTTATTAATTTTCATCAAGTTTATTAATAGAAAAGGTAGATCAGCCAAGATTTAAATCTCATTCTTACTCTAAGTTCTCAGACCACGTGTAGCCTAGCCTCCATTAACCTTTCTCTCCCCTGTTACCTGCCTGCTCTCTCCCAGAGTCTACACCACCCGTCCCAGGTAAGCTCTGCTCCTTTCTTTTATTGATGTACAGGACATACACGAATGTTCACGGACGCAAACTCTGGCTCAATTGTGGTATTTGAAAAATGTTGACAGATAGGTCAGCAACCCAGGAGGGGGAGGGGATGAACTTCCCTTGACAAAACACAAATGAAAATGTTCTCAAAAGAAGAATCTCAAACTATTACCAACTATATGAAAGACTGCTCCAAATCCCTAATAATAAGAGAAATGCAAATCAAAAACAACCCTGAGGTTTCATCTTATACCCAGAAAGTTGACAAAGATTACAAAGATGGATGTACTCAATGTAAGAGGGGAAACAGAAATACAGGATTACCAGTTTATTATTGTACATTATAATTGCTTCAGTACAACCATTTTGAAAAGTGGTTTGGAATTATGGAAATAATGTGACTAAAAAGTATACAACCTTTGACCAAAAGACTCTGCTATTAGGCATGTAAATAGGACTATATATGTGTTTATTTTATAAATACACATATATATCATATTATATATATATATACATATACATGTGTATGTGTATATGTATATATATATATATATACACGTGTATGTGAGCATGTGTTGTGTATGCAGAGTGTATATTCTCTGCCTGGGCAGATTGTAAGCCTCTGAACACATACATGCACTGTATTAGAAAGGATATTGTGTAGATATTTCTAGTTGTAATAACTGAGATACGCTGGCAGTGACTAGAGAGATACTAGGGGAAACCTCAGGGTGCCTAGTTGTAATGGAGATAGATATACTTCTGAGAGATGGATACTACTAGAGGGGATACTCTGGGATTGCCTATTGATCACTACTGATGGCTAATAGATTAAAATATTTCCTACCCTCCACCCTTCACCTCCCAGTTTTCCACCCATGCCCTCCTGCCACCCTTTCCCTCCCCTCTGTTAGTCAGCCACCTTTCTATGTAACTCAAAGGTGAACTGTGAGGTTTAGAGAAGATAATTTTTTCCCTCTTTCTCAGGTAAGGAGGTTTATTGGGAAAAACAGGACAAGGATGAAAATTGAGGTGAGAGGGATAGGGTTATTCCTAATCTATAAGGAGGGTTAGGAGGATTTTAGGAAATATTAGTCCTGTCACAGCTGTGACACAAAAATCTGTCAAGGAGATGGGAGGACAACTGTTTAATCTTCTTTCTTCTTCCTTCAAATTTAAATCTCAAATATACAATCAGTTCTTCACACTCTAAGCCACCAACAAAAGTTAATTTCTTCTCAGCCTATCTCCAGAAGCCCCCCCAAGGGTCTTTCAGCCTAGAAAAGAAGCTAACAGGGGTCCAGTTCAGAGCTTCTTCCCTCTTCAGTCTGGCTTGACTCTCCAACTGTCTTTCCTGGGAACATTCTATTTGGAATGTTCTTTCATGGTTGACAGCTGAGGTCCTTTACTTTGTTTTGCATGCATGAAATTCTCTCTTCCTTCATGCCTCTTCCACACTCCCCCCTTTATTCTTTTTAACCAGGGAATAAATCATTCCAACAATTTCACTAACATTCAGAATATGCAATTGTCCTATTACCTAATATCTATAAATTTTCCCAACAAAATTCCTACCACTAACAAATACTAACAACGTATAATAACAATGCAATCTAACTTCTATACTTAACTTCTATGTCTGTCTCTACTGTCCTAAGACTTGAACAAATTCACTAGGCAGTCACTATTGTTAGTAGTTAGAATATTAATAAACTATTCCAATAAAGTTAGCTTGTTAGTCAATTAGTATTTACATGTGTACATAGGATCTATACAAATTTACATATGTATATCCTTCTAGATTTCTGTGCAAACTCATGCAGATAAGAAATATGTTTATCTGTTTGAATTTTCCACAGAAATTTGTATCAGTGTGTCTTTTTGTTATGCAACTATGCATGTTGTATACTTACCCATTCCATGAGATATCTTCCTAAACTATAATTCTATGTAGTATGTGCATGCATATATGTGATGTTAACATGTATGATGTATTCTTACATATCCTCATGATCAAAAGTTCCAAAATTTCAAAGTCCTTCCATGTCCTTTTATGTTCCTTGTAGAAGCTATTTCTTCCTCTCTCGTCCTTCGTCTGGTCAGCATGCCACTCTTCTGTCTTCTTTCACTTTTGATTGAAGACTTGTGTTCTTCAACTCAGGATCCACTGTAATAATCAGGAACCAGAAACATATGGGAACAAACAGGAACATGTATGCATGTAAGATTTTTACTTGTGCCTGCATGTAAGAGTGAAATTTACATGTGTATGGAAGTAAGTTGAAATCTTCATGAATGTTTGTCAGAATTTATCAATCTTCATGTGTGAAAGCAAGGATTACATGTGTACATCTATATGCATGGGAGTAAGATTTGCATATGTACATATTCATGAATGTAAGTAAGCTGTACATGTATTCTTCATGGATGGGTGTGAGCATTATGCATAGGTTCTCAAGATTTTGTTAAGAATAGTCATTTACTGTGTGACCCTGGGCAAGTCACTTGACCCCCATTGCCTAGCCCTTAGCACTCTTCTGCCTTGGAGCCAATACACAGTATTGACTCCAAGACAGAAGGTAAGGGTTTAAAAAAAAAAAGAATAGTGATTTAAAGTTGTTTCTAATCTTTTGCTGTCACTTTTTTCAAGGAGATTTATTATATGGTTACTGTAATCATTTCTTATATGGTTACTGTAATTATTTCTTGGAGATAGTATTTAAAGAATTATGTATTCATTTGCAATAACATTGTTTCTGTTCTTTTATTGTGTGGCTGCCAGAGACGATGTATAAAAACATATAGAGGCTTATTTATTTTTTATGGCTGCTAATGTTTTTCTTTTGACTGTGTTACTGGCTGCATTTCTTTGTGAAACTGTATTTGCTTCAGGGGTGCTATTCTTTCATCATTTTAACATGTGCAGTGCTCTTTTGTCTGTATTCTGGTGGCAAGTACTCTCATGTGCTTTCCTGCGTTTTCAGTAGGGACTGCTATTGCTTATCAATTATTTTCCTAGGGCTACTCAATATTATGGGTATGGTGCAATTTTACATGTGAAGCATGGAACCATGGATCTCTTTGATCAACCTTTGCAGATGTTGGGGTTGTCATTATGACCGTAGTTAGTCCTATCCATCTTGGTTCTATAGGAGATCCTTTAATAAAGTCCTTGACATATACCTTATTACCTGGTTTTATCTTATGCAACAAAAAAAATCTAACAGTATTCTTTGCATAAGCAAATCCAGTTTCCTTATTTCTTCAATTCTACGTTGTATCTGTTTTAAGTATTCATGAAGAACACATTCCCCTCTTAACACGAATAAGTAAGGTGGCTTTACTGTCCTACCATGTCAAAGAGGCTGACCATATAGCATTTCAAAAGGTGATATATGTAAGTCAGTCCTAGCCCTGGTTCTAATGTTGAACAAAGAAAAAGGCAAAACATCTGTCCATTTTAAATGTGTTTCTGAACAGAGTTTACCTATTTGTGTATTCAATGCTTTGTTCATACATTCGACCTGCCTGGAACGTTGGGGTCAATAAACTGAATGGTAGTTGCACTTAATCCCCAAGTTCTTGTAGATTTCTTTTAGAACCTGGGAAGTAAAGTGGGACCCCTTATCTGAATCTATGGTATCGGGAATGCCATGTCTGGGTATAATCTCCTTTAATAGAAATCTCACTACTGTCGCAGTATCATTTTTCTTGGAAGGACATACTTCAACCCATCTAGTCAGTCTATCCACAATCACCAATGCATATTTGTATCTCTTGTCTTTAGGCATGTTGATATAATCAATTTGAATACACTGGAAAGGCAAATAGCTGAGTGGTCTGCCTCCCAATGCGACACTCTTAAAATGTCCTTGATTATATCTTCTGCATGTTTCTAATGGCATTTGCTGTAATTCCTGGTGCTGTCCAATATCTCTGTATGGTATCCATAATCCCTTGCACTCTGTAATGTCCCTTTGCATGAATTACAGTGCATAGATGTTGATATAACTTTTTAGGGAGAATAGGTTTACCCCCTTGAGCAATTCAGATGCCTTCGATTAGTTTAGCACCTACCTGCTCTTTCCATGACTGTATTTCTTCTCTGTCGTAGGCGTCAGTGAGATTATGCCTTTCAATCAGAGAGAAATTCAGTACACGGTGGGGACTGAACCTAGCAGCATATTTTGATGTTATGTCTGCTCTGTCATTCCCTAGGGATATTCTGTCCTTTACATGAGTGTGTGCCTTACAATGGATTATGGCCACCTCTTTCGGAAAGTCTACAGCACTTATAATATGATCTATCAGATTGCCATATGCACTTGGTTTCCCAGCTGAAGAAAACTTCAGCTCTTTTTCCATATGTATGATGACCAATGTACAGTGGAGAAAGGATATTGTGAATCCAGAAAAATATTAACTCTTTTCCCTCTAGCTAATTCTAGGGCCATGAGCAGAGCCTTGAGCTCAGCTCCTTGGGCGCTGACATGACTTGGCAATGATGCATGCCAAAGCGTTCTGTCATTGTCAACTACCACTGCCCCTGTGAATTTTCTCCCATCACAAGTATAGGAGAATTCATCTGTGTATAAGTCTATTTCTGGATTGATAAGAGGTGTATCTTTAAGGCATTCATTTGGCCTATGCATAAGTTCCACTATTTGATCACAATCGTGCAATACTTCTCCACCCATTGGCAAATCAGGAATCAGAGTCACTGGGTTCAACGGTGCACATCTATGAATTGTGATGTTATCATTGCCTAACAGAATGACTTCATACTCAGATATTCTTTTTTTTCCTTCTCTTATATTTATTTATTTTTTTAAATTGATTTGGTCAATTTTGAACATTATTCCCTGGTTACAAAAATCATTTTCTATTCCTCCTTGCCCCCCCCCCTCCCCTCCCCTCCCATAGCTGAGGCACAATTCCACTGGGCATTACATGTGTCTTTGATCAGAAGTCATTTCCATATTGTTGGTATTTGCACTAGGGTGATCATTTAGAGTCTACATCCCCAGCCAAATCCCCCTCAACCCATGTAATCAAGCAGTTGTTTGTCTTTGGGGTTTTTACTCCCACAGTTTTTCCTCTGAATGTGGATAGTGTTCTTTCTCATAGATCCCTCCGTGTTGTTTAGAATCACTGCATTGCCACTGATGGAGAAGTCCATTATATTTGATTGTACCACAGTGTATCAGTCTCTGTGTACAATGTTTTCCTGGTTCTACTCCTTTAGCTCTGCATCACTTCCTGGAGGTTGTTCCAGGCCCCATGGAATTCCTCCACTTCATTATTCCTTTTAACACAATAGTATTCCATCACCAACATATACCACAATTTGTTCAGCCATTCCCCCAATTGAAGGGTTTCCCCTCATTTTCCAATTTTTTGCCACCACAAAGAGCACAGCTATGAACATTGTTGTACAAGTCTTTTTCCTTATTATCTCTTTGGGGTACAAACCCAGCAGTGCTATGGCTGGATCAAAGGGCAAACTCTACTGGGATATTCTTGCATCAGTGAATGAATGCATATTCTGCGACCGTAACAGTTTTTTAATTTGGTGTGCAGAATACACATGCAATTTACATCCCAGTACTATATCATATGACTTACTGACCATTAGAGCTATAGCTATTATGCTCCTGAGGCAATGCACCATTCCTTGTGCAACTGTACCAAGGATAGAACTGTAAAATGCAATAGACTTCAGATTTAACCCAAAATACTGTGCTATGTACTGTCTCGAGAAACCAGCAACCCCTAGAAAAGCTCTAAGTTCTTTTTTAGTTCTAGGGATGCCTAGCTTCTGTATGTCTGCTATTTTCTTATTAAAGATTTTCAGAACTTCTGGGTAATCATGGCTGCAATCTAGACGCCACATGCTTCCTCTCCCCGGCACCAAACGAAATAGACTACATCAAAGGAGCATAAAAATCACCTTTGGAGGAACAGAAGGACACCCCAGTACTCCCAGTACTCCACAGAGGCGAAGGTACATGGGGCTTGAACATTTCCACACTATAATAAGGAGGAAAAGCTTGCACAGAAAAGTGAACTGAGCCGCGCTTCCCCCACCCCACCTCCCCCACCAAACCAGAGTGAGCTACCTGAGCGCTCACCGGGACAGTGAGTGAGTGGGGAACATCTCTGACTGGGGGGGGGGGGCACACTCCAGGGTCCTTGGGATCTGGGGACTGCCAGGAAAAAACGTCTCAGGGCTGTTTCACTGGAGAATCCAGCTCTGATTATGGGGATCAGCGGAGCTGTACTTGGGGCGGCTGCGCTGAACATCTCCGCGGAGCTAAACACTAGGGGCTGACCACATGCTGATTATCTGGGCGGAGCTGAACACCTGGGCAGTTTGGCTGTGATCAGGGGCCCAGCACTCTAAGAAACCTCGGAGGCTGGGAAGAACTAGTCTGAGGCAACCTAAATTCACAGAAAAACCGCCCATAGAAGCCAGATCCCAGACCAAAAAGGAAAGGGGAATAAAACCACCAAAGGGATGGCTCACATGGCCCAAAATAAAGCCTCCAGGAAGAAAGGGAAAAAAGTGACTATTGAAAACTTTTACGGTGGAAGTACCCAAGGAAAAGAGGAGAATGAGGAGGAAATCCAAAAAAATTCAGAACATGCCTCCCAAAATGGAAACTATCAACAAGTTCTGGAAGATCTCAAACTGGAACTTATCCAAAAGATGGAAACCTGGAAAGAAAAATGGGAGAAAGAGACCAGCTGTCTGACAGATAATGATGATAAGAATGCTCAATTGGAAAAAGAACTCGAAGCATCCAATAGAAGGGCAGACAAGGCTGAAAAGCAAAACCAGTCCCTAACGACCAGAATTAAGCACCTCGAAGAAAGCGAGATGATAAAACAGCAAGAATCAATAAAGCAAACCCAAAAAATTAATGAATTAGAAGAAAACATAAAATATCTCACTGAGAAGGTCACAGATCTGGAAAACAGAGGGAGAAGAGAAAATCTCCGAATTATCGGTCTCCCAGAAAAACCAGAGATAAACAATAAACTCGATATTATTCTACAGGAGATTATAAAAGAAAATTGCCCTCACGTTCTGGAGCAAGGGGGCAAAATAGAAATAGAAAGGATTCATAGAACACCTTCTATACTAAATCCCCAAAAGACAACCCCTAGGAATGTAATTGCCAAATTCAAGAGCTTCCAAGTAAAGGAGAAAATCCTACAAGAAGCCAAGAAGAGGAGCTTCAGGTCTAGGGGGGCTCCCATAAGGATCACACACAACTTAGCGGCTACCACACTAAGAGACCACAAAGCATGGAACACAATATTTAGAAAGGCAAGAGAGCTGGGTCTCCAACCAAGAATCAACTACCCAGCAAAACTGACTATATACTTCCAGGGGAAAGTATGGGCATTCAACAAAATAGAAGATTTCCAAGCATTTGCTAAGAAAAGACCAGAACTTAGTGGAAAATTTGATATCTAAGCACAGAAAGCAAGAGAAACATGAAAAGGTAAATATGAAAGAAAGGGAAAAGGAGATAAATCTTATCTTTTTCTTTAAGTCAAACTCTCTTTTCTAAGGACTACATTTACATCAAATTATATATATTAATATGTGGGGGAAATGTTTTGTGTAACTCTCATGAATTGTAGCATCATAAGAGTAGTTAGAAGAAACATGCATAGGGAAAGATTGGGGCATTAAGAAGATTTGGGGAAAGTTGGGGCAAAGAAAGGAAAAGGGAGGGGGGAACCGTCGATAACACTAAGATTTACTTCAAGAAATAGGGGGGGACTTAACAGAATAATCTTTCCCATATAAAGATACACATGGGAAGGGGAGGGGAAGAACTCTCATATGAGAAGGAGAGGAAGAGAGCGTGAAGTGGAATTACTTAAACCTTACTCTCAGTGAAAGCAAATCTGAGAGGGAAGAACATCTAGATCCAGTGGGATCCTGAATTCTATCTTATCATTAGGGCAAGAAAGAAAGGAAAATTAAGGAGGGGGAGGGGGAGGGAGTATAAAAAGGGAGGGAATGAGAGGGGGGAGGGGAAGGGAGCATAAAAAGGGAGGGGCTAGAAAGGGATGCATCTCAAGGGAGGGGACTAGGGGGACTGACCTAAAGTAAATCACTGGTTCAAAAGGAGAAAGCTAAAGAAGAAAGGTCAGAACTAGGGGAAGATATCAAAATGCCAGCGAATCCACAAATGACAATCATAACTTTGAACATGAATGGGATGAACTCACCCATAAAACGTAGACAAATAGCATATTGGATTAGAACCCAAAACCCTACCATATGTTGTCTTCAAGAAACACATATGAGGCGGGTTGACACTCACAAGGTTAGAATTAAAGGTTGGAGTAAGACCTTTTGGGCCTCAACTGATAGAAAGAAGGCAGGAGTTGCAATCATGATATCTGACAAAGCCAAAGCACAAATAGACTTGATCAAAAGGGATAGGGAAGGTAAATATATTCTGTTAAAAGGGAGTATAGACAATGAGGAAATATCATTAATCAACATGTATGCACCAAATGGTATAGCATCCAAATTTTTAATAGAGAAACTAGGAGAATTGAAGGAGGAAATAGACAGTAAAACCATATTAGTGGGAGACTTGAACCAACCACTATCAAATTTAGATAAATCAAACCAAAAAATAAACAAGAAAGAGGTAAAAGAGGTGAATGAAATCTTAGAAAAATTAGAGTTAATAGACATATGGGGAAAAATAAATAGGGACAAAAAGAATACACCTTCTTTTCAGCACCACATGGCACATTCAGAAAAATAGATCATACACTAGGTCATAGAAACATGGCACTCAAATGCAGAAAAGCAGAAATAATAACTGCAGCCTTTTCAGATCACAAGGCAATAAAAATATTGATAGGCAAGGGTACATGGAGAGCCAAATCAAAAATTAATTGGAAATTAAATAACATGATACTCCAAAATCGGATAGTTAGAGAAGAAATCATAGAAACAATTAATAATTTCATTGAAGAAAATGACAACGGCGAGACATCCTTTCAAAACTTATGGGATGCAGCCAAGACAGTACTTAGAGGAAAATTCACATCCCTGAGTGCATATATTAACAAATTAGTGGGGACAGAGATCAAGGAATTGGAAATGCAAATCAAAAAACTTGAGAATGAACAAATTAAACCCCCCCAGAAGAAAATCATACTAGAGATCCTAAAAATTAAGGGAGAAATTAATAAAATCAAAAGTGACAGAACTATTGCGCTAATAAACAAGACTAGAAGCTGGTACTTTGAAAAAACAGACAAAATAGACAAAGTACTGGTTAATCTAATTAAAAAAAGGAAAGAAGAAAGGCAAATTAATAGCATCAAGGATGAAAAGGGGAATCTCACCTCCAATGAAGAGGAAATTAAGGCAATGATTAAAAACTACTTTGCCCAACTATATGGCAATAAATATACCAACCTAGGTGATATGGATGAATATTTACAAAAATATAAATTGCCTAGACTAACAGAAGAAGAAATAGTTTTCTTAAATAATCCTATATCAGAAAAAGAAATCCAACAGGCCATCAAAGAACTTCCTAAGAAAAAATCCCCAGGGCCTGATGGATTCACCAGTGAATTCTATCAAACATTCAGAGAACAGTTAATCCCAATACTATACAAACTATTTGACATAATAAGCAAAGAGGGAATTCTACCAAACTCCTTTTATGACACAAACATGGTACTAATTCCAAAGCCAGGCAGGCCAAAAACAGAGAAAAAAATTATAGACCAATCTCCCTAATGAATATAGATGCAAAAATCTTAAATAGGATTCTAGCAAAAAGACTCCAGCAAGTGATCAGAAGGGTCATCCACCATGATCAAGTAGGATTTATACCAGGGATGCAGGGCTGGTTCAACATTAGGAAAACTATCCACATAATTGACCACATCAACAAGCAAACCAACAAGAACCACATGATTATCTCAATAGATACAGAAAAAGCCTTTGATAAAATACAACACCCATTCCTAAAAACACTAGAAAGCATAGGAATAGAAGGGTCATTCCTAAAAATAATAAACAGTATATATCTAAAACCATCAGCTAATATCATCTGCAATGGGGATAAACTAAATCCATTCCCATTAAGATCAGGAGTGAAACAAGGATGTCCATTATCACCTCGATTATTTGACATTGTATTAGAAACACTAGCAGTAGCAATTAGAGAAGAAAAAGAAATTGAAGGCATTAAAATAGGCAAGGAGGAGACCAAATTATCGCTCTTTGCAGATGACATGATGGTCTACTTAAAGAATGCTAGAGATTCAACCAAAAACCTAATCGAAATAATCAACAACTTTAGCAAAGTTGCAGGATACAAAATAAACCCACATAAGTCATCAGCATTTCTATATAATTCCAACACAGCTCAGCAGCAAGAACTAGAAAGAGAAATCCCATTCAAAATTACCTTAGACAAAATAAAATACTTAGGAATCTATCTCCCCAGACAAACACAGGATCTATATGAACACAACTACAAAAAACTCGCCACACAACTAAAACTAGACTTGAACAATTGGAAGAACATTAACTGCTCATGGATAGGATGAGCCAATATAATAAAAATGACCATCCTACCCAAACTCATCTATCTATTTAGTGCCATACCCATGGAACTCCCAAAAATTTTTTTTACTGATTTAGAAAAAACCATAACAAAGTTCATTTGGAAGAACAAAAGATCAAGGATATCCAGGGAAATAATGAAAAAAAAATACCAAGGAAGGGGGTCTTGCAGTCCCAGATCTCAGACTATATTACAAAGCAGTGGTCATCAAAACAATTTGGTACTGGCTAAGAGACAGAAAGGAGGATCAGTGGAATAGACTGGGGGCAAGCAACCTCAGCAAGATAGTATATGACAAACCCAAAGATCCCAGATTTTGGGACAAAAATCCACTATTTCATAAAAACTGCTGGGAAAATTGGAGGACAGTGTGGGAAAGATTAGGTTTAGATCAACACCTCACACCCTACACCAAGATAAATTCAAAATGGGTGAATGACTTGAACATAAAGAAGGAAACTATGAGAAAATTAGGCGAACACAGAATAGTATACATGTCAGACCTTTGGGAATGGAAATACTTCAAAACCAAGCAAGAATTAGAAAGAGTTGCAAAATGCAAAATAAATAATCTGGATTACATCAAATTAAAAAGTTTTTGTACAAACAAAACCAATGTAACCAAAATCAGAAGGGTAGCAACAAATTGGGAAACAATCTTCATAAAAACCTCTGACAAAGGTTTAATTACTCAAATTTACAAAGAACTAAATCAATTGTACAAAAAATCAAGCCATTCTCCAATTGATAAATGGGCAGGGGACCTGAATAGGCAGTTCTCAGCCAAAGAAATCAAAACTATTAATAAGCACATGAAAAAGTGCTCTACATCTCTTATAATCAGAGAGATGCAAATCAAAACAACTCTGAGGTATCACCTCACACCTAGCAGATTGGCTAACATGACAGCTATGGAAAGTAATGAATGCTGGAGGGGATGTGGCAAAGTGGGGACACTAATTCATTGCTGGTGGAGTTGTGAATTGATCCAGCCATTCTGGAGGGCAATTTGGAACTATGCCCAAAGGGTGATAAAAGACTGTCTGCCCTTTGATCCAGCTATAGCACTGCTGGGTTTGTACCCCAAAGAGATAATAAGGAATAAGACTTGTACAAGAATATTCATAGCTGCACTCTTTGTGGTGGCCAAAAATTGGAAAACGAGGGGATGCCCTTCAATTGGAGAATGGCTGAACAAATTGTGGTATATGTTGGTGATGGAATACTATTGTGCTAAAAGGAATAATAAAGTGGAGGAATTCCATGGAGACTGGAACAACCTCCAGGAAGTGATGCAGAGTGAAAGGAGCAGAACCAGGAAAACATTGTACACAGAGACTGATACATTGTGGTACAATCAAAGGTGATGGACTTCTCCATTAGTATCAATGCAATGTCCCTGAACAATCGGCAGGGATCTAAAAAATACTACCCACAAGCAGAGGATAAACTGTGGGAGTAAAAACACCGATGAAAAGCAACTGCTTGACTACAGGGTTGGAGGAGATAAGACTGAGGAGAGATTCTAAATGAACACTATAATGCAAATTCCAACAACAGGGAAATGGGTTCGAGTCAAGAACACATGTGATAACCAGTGGAATCATGCGTCCGCTATGGGAGAGGGAAAGGTGGGGGGGGGGGAGAGGAGGAAAAGAAAATGATCTTTGTTTCCAGTGAATAATGTATGAAAACGACCAAATAAAATAATGTTTAAAAATTAAAAAAAAAAAAAAGATTTTCCTGGTGCCCCACTCAGGGACAAATCCTAAATATTACACTGTTGGAAGGACCCATTGAATCTTCTTTTTAGAAACTTTATGTCCCCTCTCATAAAGTTCTATCAATAATCTTCCAAATGAATCTTCCAAACATGTTTTTGGGTCAGGAGATGCTAGCAGCAAATCATCCATGTAGTGTATTAATCTGCTATGTTTGAAAGTTATGGTAGCTAGATCTCTTTGCAACAGTTGACAAAATATTGAAGTAGACTCACAACATCCTTGCACTAATCTAGTATAGCACAACTGACTTTGTCCCCATTGGGAAGCAAAAATATTTTGAGAATCAGGGTGCAACGGTATAGTAAAGTAAGTGTTGCTCAGGTCTAACACTGTGTACCACCTAACTTCTGCAGGAATTTGAGTTATGATATCATTTGGAGATGGTGTTACAGTGTGTCTTTTCCTTATAAAATTATTCACAACCCTCAAATCCATCACAAATCTCCAGGCAGGAGTGCCATCTTCATTTAGCTTATTCTTTTTAATAGCTAAAATTGGGCTATTGTATTCAGATACCGTAGATCTCACTATGCCTTGCTCAAGCAAACTCTTTATGATAGGTGTTATCCCTTCTGCTTCTCTACTCAATTTGTATTGCAGTATCTTAGGTGGTATTCCTTCTCTGACCTTAGTCCTGACAGGAATAATCGACTTGATCTGACCCATATCATTCTGATGTTTTGCAAACACCCCCTGTGGTATATCTGTTGGTATGTCATACATAGTAGTTACAACTTGAATTTTTTCAGGTTCTTCTTCTAATTGTCCTGAGTACAACAAAGTGTAGTGCTTCAGTGAATTCTTGGGTAAATGCAAATAAATTTCCCCAGATTTTTCACATTGTAATGTTGCTTGAATCTTACACAAAAAAATGTTGTCCTAAAAGGTTGTCTGGGCATGATGGAATCAACAAGAAGGTATGATCTATGGTGAGAGGACCCAATTTAACCATAGTGCTTTCAAGCTCAGGGACCTGTTGAATTTGTCCCATTGCTCCAGCTACAGAAACCATACCCCCTATGTTGGTATCCCCTGGACATGTCTTTAGGACAGATTTTGAAGCAGTAGTATCTAAGAGAGCCCTGTAGTTTTTCTTTCCCACCTTAATCCATACATATGGTTCTGGCCTGTGTGTAGCTAAAGAGTTTATTGTTGCCACCAAATCACTGTTAATTTCTTTGCTACCCTCTGCCAGTTGTATGTGTGTCTCAGCTATTTCTTCTTGATTTGATTAATTTCCTATGAAGTTTACATTTGAGGTTGTATTCTCTACTACATTGGAATATAAATCCAAATCATAGCTGTTACTTTGACCAGATTTCCCTCTGCCACTTAGAACATTGGCACCAACTGAATCCTTGGTTGTTACTAAGACTGCCATTCTATCCCCATATTCAAATTTAACTGTTATGTCACCTCCATTACTTTGAAAAGGATTATTGTTTACAAAAGTAATGTCAGCTCCATTTTCAGTTAATTTTTCCTCATCTATATCACTCATTACTGGATGGAAGTTATTAGCTTCTGGATTCAAATTAGATGTATTTTCTATGGGTACCTGTGCCATAAAGCTATTTACAGAATTAACTAAATTTGGTGGGAGGTCATCTGTGAATGGTTTCAAAGCCGTTATAGTTTCTTCTTTAGCAACAGTAACCTTTAGGGAATTGAAATTATGTGTCACTGTATCAGTCACAAACTTTTGCTTGAGTTCTTGTGACTTTTTCATTCTTTTTCTTTTGCATAATTCAATCCCAGTATCCACTCTACACTGGAAAGAGTTCTCTAAGAATGATTTTATTTCATTGTCACTATATCAGTCACAAACTTTTGCTTGAGTTCTTGTAACTTTTTCATTCCTTTTCTTTTGCATAACTCAATCCCATTATCCACTCTACACTGGAAAGAGTTCTCTAAGAATGGTTTTATTTCATTGACACTCTTTTCCTGTTCGGTTACTATGTGGCTTTTCTGTAAGTCTCTTATCTCATTTGTAATTTCTGAAATAATTCCTTTTATTTCTATTTCTGTCTTTCTTAATTGTTTCTGCCTTTCTCTTGCTTTATTGCATGTGATATCACTCACAGATTCACTTTCTTGCACTGAATTTTCACCATTTCCCAACTTTTTTCTATTATTTTTAACTGCAGCCTCATTCTCACTAATTCTTCAATCTCCATTTGTCACACTATATACTTTAAAGGCCTGGCTTCATAACTCTTTCCTAACCATATCTGAGTACTTAGGTTTGGCTCCAGTTTTTATAGCCTGTTGCATCTCATGCAAATCCAGAGCTTGCTATGAAGACTTTAACGTGCAATGTGAACAAGTGGACTTCTTGTACCTAGTTTGTGAATTTTGTGTGTTCTTATTGTTAATCTCATGTTTCTTCTTTAAAAAGCAATTTTTAATCAAGTGACCTTTTTTGTGGCAAAAGAAACATTCCCTAGTTTCTCTCTGCACTGGTTTTTCCTTGTAACTAGGTTTCTTGTAACTAGGTGTTATGTATGTCTTAACCACGTTTAGTCTCTTGATTTATTCAATCTACTTTTGTTTAAGATTATTCTCTGTCATTTCCAATTTTTCTTTTAGGGGTTGGACTTGTTTACTTTGTTCTGAATTACTATCATGTAAGTAAGTTGCTGTCTCCCACAGTTCTATAAGGATGACTGAATCATACTTAGGGAAATAGTGCTTGAAATTTTTTTAATTAGGTGTGCAACCCCTCAAAAATTGCCTATGGACATGACTAGCAGATTCTTCACTATCAGCTTCTATTCCTAAAATTGAATCCACCGTCTCTGATAATCGGTCAATGTATGTGGCAGGATGTTCCCCTTTATTCTGCAAGACCTTGTCAAACCTAGACCATGCATTTGGTTTTGAACAGCATTGTTTTATGGCCTGAAGCAAATCCTCCCTGCATTTTCTTAGGTAGGACATGCTAGTAGGGTTAGCAAAGTCCATATCTACCCTTTGTTCCACAGTTGGCCATTTAGTTAAATATCTTGTCTTCTCCAGGAATTGTCTCTGTTCATGTGGGCTAAATAACTCTGAAAGGAGAAACTCCACATCTCCAAAATCAGGATCAAAAATCCTGAAAGCACTTTCAACTCCTTTTAAGATTTGAAAGGATTTTCTAAAAATTTTGGGAAATGGTTTTTTATGGATTCAAGTTCCTGTGAGGTGAATTGTTTATGGGCTTTGGAGTGTAATACACCAGCATTACTGGATAATTTGGTGACCTCTTTCAATTGGCAGATTTTCTCAGGTTTACCAGCGGACACAGTGTCCTTGTCACCTTCATTTCCCTTATCAGTGACTAGCTGTCATTTCTTCAGAGACATTGTCAGCCTGTCCATTGTCCTTGCCAATAACCTGATCTAGCCCTTTTTCCTTAATCAATTGCTCAAACACAGCTTTAATCATGCTTTTCAGGTTGTTATCAATAGCCAATATTTTTTTCTGTTTTAAGGGGAATCACAAATCTAAAGATCTTCACTTGGGTTAGAGTCTGCAGGACAGCCATTAAAAGCACATACAATTGAGCCAGGACGTGCCAGAGTATAGGGTCTGTCTGGAATGGCAACTGCAAAGCAGACCTTGTTATGTTGCCTATATAATTAATAGATTCCACGATCATATGGGTCATCCTGCTGTACAGTATGTGGTAGATTCAGAAACAAGCAATGATAGCCACAATCACAGTTCCACAAATAAATTGTTTAAACATTGTTTTTTCTTATTCTACTCTGCCTTTTTAAGGATTGTGGGGTTCAGTCAGAATTCAAGGTGCCAATTATAATAAATAAGATATCCATTGCCTAGGAATGACTAAACAAATTGTGTTACATGAATGTAATGGAATGTTACTGTGCTATAAGAAATGGCAAACATTATGAATATAGAATATCAAAGACATATCAATTAATGAAAAGTAATATATGCAAAGTCAGAAAATATATGCAAAGATTAAATGGAAATTAAAATAAAAAACATTATAAAATAAATGAAAATGAATGTTGTAAAATTATAAGGAATGAATTTGGCCTCCAAAAAAGAATGAATGGGATAAAAGTTGTGTCTTTCTCCTAAGGAGTGCTAAGAACCTAGATAGAAGTTAGTACTTTCCCTTCCTTTTAGAACATACCCCCTCCTTTGAAAACAAAAACCTTGACCTTTCACATATCAAAGGCCTTCAGGGGATAGAGTAGCTCATAATCCATCAAATTTTGTAATCCAGGGAACCCAGTAATTCACTCATTTTTTAACTAGATATCTACTTCACTTATCTTGTACAACCCAGTGATTCACTTATCTTTTAAAAATGTCAAAGATGACAACTGCTGACCAGAACAAAAGGTGCAAGGGGGAAGGAGGAGTTTCTTTGGGAGAATCTAAAAATTGTATCTTTGGACTTAATACGTTGACATTCCTCAGGCACATAAAGCTGGGGTATGTTCCTTTTGTGAAAGAATAAACCACTATTTTCTACTTTGGCTTCTGAGCTCCATCTTTGTGAACTTCTTTCAGTGGTGGAGTCCACTGCCCTATCTCACAAATCCCCAATACATACACACACACACACACACACACACACACACACACACACACACACACAGAGCATTCTTCCTTTGCAGAGATGGATGCAGAGCATAGCATATAATGTCAAGGTTTGGGTTTTTTTTCTAAAGTATTCTGAATTTTTAAACCTTCCTTTACTCTTTTCTTTAAATTATAAAATTTCTTTAAAAACAATTGGTATATGGGATTATTCTCAGGACAGACAGGAAAGTGACATAGGGGTAAATCTAGGTGATATAATAACAAAAGATGTCAATTAAAATCTGTTTTTAAAAATACAGGTCAAATTTTGTTACAATAGACTTCTAGGAGGGGGGAGTTAGGTGACTCACTGGACTGAGAGCCAAGCCCAGAGATAGGAGGTCCTGGGTTCAAATCTAATCTCAGAATTTCTTAGCTCTGTGACCGTGAGGAAACCTCCTTTGCCTAATCCTTACCTCTTTTTTGCCTTAGAACCAATATATAGTATTGATTCTAAGACAGAAGGTAAGGATTTAAAAAACAACTTCAAAAAAAAAAGGAGGAAGGGTGAGAAGAGAAGAGAAAGAGAAAGGGTAGGGGAAAGAAAAGAAGAGAAGAGAAGGAACATTTATTATGACTCTAGGTGCAGCTAAATAGAAGGGTAGATAGAGCACCTGGCTTAGAGTCAGGAGAACCTGGAGACAAACATGGCCTCAGACACTTCTTAGTCATATGGCCCTGGGCAAGTCACTTATCACCAGTTGCAAACCCATTGCTGCTCTTAAGTCTTAGAATTGATACTAGGGGAGGCAGAGTCAAGATGGTAGCTTAGACTCAGTAAAAGTCCAGACCTCCGAAAACCCTTCCACATCAATCAAAAACACAGTGCTTTGAGGAGACAGAAAACCAAATCTAAAAACAGGACAGAGCTAGGGAAGCCTTGTGCTGTATTCAAGTTAATAGTTATGCCACCCCCCAAAAGCCTGAATTCTTGAACACTCGGGTTTAAGGGAAAGGAAGAAGGAAGGTCCCAGGACCCCTCCTCCACCTACAGTGTGGAATCTCCAGTGGTGGCTGGAAATTCTGGGTGGGCAAGGGTTCTCATCCAGAGGGAGTGCCTTGCTGGCACAGCTGTGCCAGGTTCAGGGCATTGAGGTGGCTGGAGAAGCACAGAGACGGCAGCCTAGTTACAGCCAAGACACTCCATCTCCTCTCCTCCTTCTCAAGGTTTTGGCCTCAGGGCACATCCAGCTCTGCAAATCAATACCACCCTGGCTTAATCTTATCAATAGGGCAGATAAGAAGCCTTCAGAGGGCAGGGAAGCTCAAGCTCCAATACCTCTCCCCCATAAACTTCTCTGAGAGCCTTGTTGACTAAGCTCCAAGGGTGAAGGCTGCAACCACTATAGGCTACAACCTTGATAACAACATGGGAAGCCCAGCTCCTTTTCAGTTGCTGCTGCCAGCTGGGGAAGATCTGACCTCAGGACTCATCAATACCATCAGCCTAACCTGATCAATCAGCAGAACAGAGAGGAAGCCCCTTCAGGACAGAACAGCCCAAACCCACAGATCCAGAACATAATCAGAGGAGCAAGATTACAGGGGAAAATGAGTAAACAACAACAAAAAAGAAATTGCAATCAACAGCTTCAATCCAAGTAATGAACAAAGAGCAAATGGAACAGAGGAGGAACAAGGAACATCAAGCAAAAACATAGAAACTCCAGAGAATTGGACACAGGCTTCAGAGGAACTCAAACTACAAATCAAAAAGCAATTAAGAGTGGCTGAAGACAACTGGGAAAAGAACTTAAAAAGCAAAATATATCATCTGGAAACAAAGGCACATGATCTAAAGCAAGAAAATAGTGTCTAGAAAGCCAAGATTAACCAGCTTGAAAATGAAGCAAAGCAGATGAAAGATGAGGCAAAGAAGATGAAAGATGATCTACAAAGAAAAACAGACCAGAAGAAGACAAATGACCAAAAAGCCTGGGATGAAATTCAATCTTTAAAAGCTAGAATCCAACAATTAGAAGCAAATGACTTCACAAGGCAGCACAAATCCATAAAACAAAATCAAAAGAATTTAAAAAACTGAGGAAAATATGAAACACTTCATTGACAAAATGTCAGACCTTGAAAACAGATCCAGGAGGGACAATTTAAGAATTATTGGACTACCAGAAGATCATGACAAAAGAAAAATCCTGGACATCATTCTACAGGAAATTATCCAAGAAAACTGTCCCAAAATTCTCAAGCAAGAGGGAAAAGTGGAGATTGAAAGAATCTATAGATCACTTTCTATACTTAATCCCCAACTGACAATATACAAGAATGTTATAGCCAAATTCAAGAACTACCAGACCAAGGAAAAAATATTACAAGTTGCTAAGAAGTCATTCAAATACCATGGAACCACAGAGTTAGGATAACATAGGATTTGGCTGCATCTACACTGAAGGACCTGTGAATCTTAAAACTATTCCACCCTAATCATATTATTCTTTAGATCAGTAACAATGGAGATACTTGGAATAATAGAATCAGGTTTTGGAAACTCCACATTCTCCACCCTACTCAGTTTAACAACATTTTGAAAGGTCTGCATCAAACTCAAGATTTAATTATCTGAGGAGATGGCCTTCAACAGACATGTGCAAAAAAAGGATAGGCCTCTGGGCCTAAGTCAAGCTAAGTCCTCATTGGTACAGATGAGATACAGAAAAGCGATGTAAAAATGTCCATATAAGGCACATCAGTTTCTGCCTCTTTCTCTTTCCCTGGAGAGATGACTCTGGCTGGCAGCTTGCTAAGCATTCTGACATCTTAGAGTGTTGGGTGGTGAGTTTTTCCCTGGAGCCGATTTCAGGTTCGGGCATCTTAGTTAAGCCTTTTTGGAGATCAGGCTAATTCTTTCCTCCTTCACACTCAAAACCTTACTTTATAGATCTCCTATCTTCCTTCCTGGTACTAGTCCTTTCCTTCCTCCTTCTTCTTAAAATCTTCTCTACTATATCAAATAAATCACCATAAAATTTGACAGCTGACTTGGGTATTTTATTATTTGAGATTTTCCTTGGCGACCACTTAAATTTAGATTTTTTTTTCAGTCTCAACCATAATTTCACCCTTTACAGACCAAAAAGCATGGGATATGATATTCCAGAAAGCAAGGGAACTGGGTCTACAACCAAGAATCAATTACCCAGAAAAACTGACTATATTCTAGCAAGGGAAAGTATGGTCATTTAAAAAAATAGAAGACTTCCAACCATTCCTAAAGAAAAGACTGAACTTAAACAGAAAATTTGATGCCCAAACACAGAACTGAAGAGAATCACCAAAAAGTAATAAATAAAGGGAAAAAACAAAAACAAAAAACACCTTTTTTAAGGGACCCAATAAGTCAAAATGATTTATATTCCTAAAAGAAAAGATGATATTGGTAACCCTTAAAAATACTTATTATCACCTAGGTATCTAGAAGAATTATACTTAGAGGGAACAGTGGCAAACAGTATAGGAAGAAGTGTCAAGATATATATATATATATATATATATATATATATATATATATATATAGAGAGAGAGAGAGAGAGAGAGAGAGAGAGAGAGAGAGAGAGAGAGAGAGAGATAAAAACAGGTTAATATTAAGAGAAATGGTAAAAGAGACAAAATTGGGTAAATTTATATTTCATAAAGAAGCACATGGCAGGAGCAGGGGAGAATACCAATACACTGGAAGGGTAAAGAGGTTGGAGACAGGAAATACTTAATTCTTAAGTGCATTGAAATTGACTCAAAGTGGGAAGAACAATCAGATCCATTGGGGCAGAGAATTGATTGGTTCCCTATAAAGAAGTAAAAGGGTAACAAATGGACTGGTGGGGAGGAAAGCAATACAAGGGAGGGAGAGTGTGGGGGGGTAGTTTAAAAAGATCCTAAAGAAAAATAAGAGGGGGATAAGAAGGGGGGGAGAAGGGAAGCAAAATAAGGGTGGGAATTAGGGGGACTGATTAAAAACAAAACACTGGTATAGAAGGAAATAGTGAAAGAAGAAAGGGCAGGACCAGGAGAGGAAATCAAAATGATGGAGAATACACAGGTGGTAATCATAACTCTGAATGTTAATGAGATGAACTCACCCATAAAACAAAAGCAAATAGCAAAGTGGATTAGAAACCAAAATCCTACCATATGTTGTCTACAAAAAACACATATGAGGCAGTTAGGCATACACATGGTAAAACTAAGTGACTGGAGCAAAATTTATTAGGCATCAACTGAGAAAAAGTAGGCAGGAGTCTCAATCAGGATATCTGACAAAGCCAAAGTAAAAATAGATCTAGTTAAAAGAGATAGGAAAGGTAATTACATCCTGATAAAAGGCAGTATAGACAATGAGGAAATATCAGTACTCAAACATTCATGCACCAAATGGTATCGCATCCAAATTTCTAAAGGAGAAACTAGTGGAGCTCAAGGATGAAATAGATAATAAAACTATACTGGTGGAAGACCTGAACCTTCCTCTATCAGATCTAGATAAATCAAACCAAAAAAAAAATAAGAAAGAGGGAAGAGATGTGAATGAAATCTTAGAAAATTTAGAGTTAGTAGATATGTGGAGAAAAATAAATAGGGACAAAAAGGAATACATCTTCTTTTCAGCAGCACATGGTATATTCACAAACATTGACTATGTACTAGGACATAAAAAACATTGCAAACAAGTGCAAAAGAGTAGAAATAACAAATGCAACCTTTTCAGATCATAATGCAATAAAATAATAATTAGTAAGGGTACATGGAGAGGCAAATCAAAAATTAATTGGAAACTAAATAATATGATTCTCCAAAATCAGTTACTTAAAGAAAAAATCATAGAAACAATTGATAATTTCATTGAAGAAAATGACATTGAAGAGATATCCTTTCAAAATCTATGGGATGCAGCCAAAGCAGTACTCAGGGGGAAATCTATATAGTTGAGTGCATATATTAACAAATTAGGGAGGGCAGAGGTCAGTGAATTGGGCATGCAAATTAAAAAACTAGAAAGTAAACAAATTAAAAATCCGCAGATGAAAACTAAATTCGAGATTTAAAATTAAAGGAGAAATTAATAATATCAAAAGTAAAAGAACTATTGAATTAGTAAATAAGACTAGAAGTTGGTACTTTGAAAAAAGAAATAAAATAGACAAAATACTGGTCAATCTAATTTTAAAAAAGGAAAGAAGAAAACCAAATTACCAGTATCAAACATGAAAAGATCCCAGCTTTTGGGACCAAAATCCACTATTTGACAAAAACTGCTGGGAAATTGGAAAACAGTATGGGAGAGATTAGGTTTAGATCAACATCTCACATCCTACACCAAGATAAACTCAGAATGGGTGAATGACTTGAATATAAAAAAGGAAACTCTAAGTAAATTAGGTGAGCACAGAATAGTATACTTGTCAGATCTTTAGGAAAGGAAAGATTTTAAGACCAAGTAAGAGTTAGAGAAAATTACAAAATGTAAAATAAATAATTTTATTACATTAAATTTAAAAGGTTTTGTACAAACAAAACCATTGCAATCAAAGTTAGAAGGGAAGCAACAAATTGGAGAAAATCTTTATTACACAAACCTGTGACAAAGTTCTAATTACTCATTTTTATAAGGAGCTAAATCAATTGTACAAAAAAAAAATCAAGCCATTTCCCAATTGATAAATGGGCAAAGGACATGAATAAGCAATTTTCAGATAAAGAAATCAAAACTATTAATAAGCACATGAAAAAGTGTTCTAAATCTCTTATAATCAGACAACAACTCTGAGGTATCACCGCACATCTAGCAGATTGGCTAACATGACAGCAAAGGAAAGTAGTGAATGTTGGAGGGGATGTGGCAAAATTAGGACATTAATGCATTGCTGGTTGAGTTGTGAACTGATCCAACCATTCTGGAGGGCAATTTGGAACTATGCCCAAAGGGCGCTAAAAGACTGTCTGCCCTTTGATCCAGTCATAGTACTGCTGGGTTTGTACCCCAAAGAGATAATAAGGAAAAAGACTTGTATAAGAATATGCATAGCTGCGCTCTTTGTGGTGGTCAAAAATTGGAAAATGAGGGGATGCCCTCCAAATGGGGAATGGCTGAACAAATTGTGGTATATATTGGGGATGGAATACTATTGTACTCAAAGTAATAATGAATTGGAGGAATTCCAGGTGAACTGTAAAGACCTCCAGGAATTGATGCAGAGTGAAAGGAGCAGAACCAGGGGAACACTATACACAGAGACTGATACACTGTGGTACAATCAAATATTATTAATGGACTTCTCTACTAATAGCAATGCAATGATTCAGGACAATTCTGAGGGACTTATAAGAAAGAATACTATCCACATTAAGAAGATGAACTGTGGGAATAGAAACACAAAAGAAAAACAACTGCTTGATCACATGGTTCAATGGTGATATGATTGGGGATGCAGACTCTAAATGGCCACCCTAGTACAAATATCAATAATATGGAAATAGGTCTTGATCAATGACACATGTAAAACCCAGCGGAATTGTGTGTCAGTTACAAGAGGGGGTGGGAGGAGGGGAAGAAAAGAACATAAATCTTGTAACCATGGAGAAATATTCTAAATTAACTAATTAAATATCCCCCCTAAAAAAAAGAAAGAAAAAAATTGATACTAGGACAGAAGGTAAAGGTTTAAGAAAGAAGTTCATTATGTGCCATACATTTTACACATTTCATCCAATTTATTTAATAGAAAAGGAAAAGAGTCCTTGACCTCAAAGACTATCTATACCAGTGATGGCAAACCTTTTAGAGACCAACCCTCATGCTGCCTATGAGCTGTTCACCTTACGCCAGATAGGGGAGAGAGGAAATTCTCCCATTGTGCTTCTGGGAAGATGGGTAGGTGATGAGAGAAACATCTTCAGGCATGGTAGAGAAGGGGAGGGGAGCAGCCAGCCCAGGGCCCCTTTGGCTTTCTAGTAAGGAAATCTAGTGAACTCTGTGCTGGGGCAATGGCACATGCCATAGGTTCACCACCATGGCTCTATACATTCATTGTAAAGCAACAGCAACTCCAGTGCTGGGGTCAGAGGACTGGGATGATTGGTTGCTCTCTGACTCTCCGCTAAGGAACCCTTGTCACTTCCAGACACAAGGACATGGACTAGGTTAAACATTACAGGAGCCTGACTGCCACCCAAAAAAGGTCAGGCTTTGGGGGGATGCATTCTTTGGCCTAAGATGCACTCATTCCCTCTTTACCTTTGCATTTTAAAAATCTCTAATTCTCTTCAAAGCTCAGGTCAGAAATTATCAGGCACCCCTAAATCACCCTAGATAGGATTAGTAGGTTTGTCCTAGATGGAACAATAAATCTTCAAGTGCCCAATGATCTCAGCCTAGAAAGTAGATATAATCAAATCTTAAGTACCCTTTTGTCTAAAAGTTTCTCCCATTGTACCTAGGCCTCTCTCAGGTAGTCCAGTCCATGGATGAACTCCTTTCCTTGTCTCAAGTAAGCCAAATAAGTTGTCCTGCCTTTCCTTTATTCCCCATTGTTCCCAGAGCCCCCAGAGCTTGGCTCTGTGTGTTATTGTATATGTCTGGTGGCCATAAGAACCTGGTCTCCCTTGTCCTGATTAAAGACTTGTTCTTTATAACTATTTTAGTGGTTCTGTGTTTTTCCAGGTTAACACCTACAACAAGAAGCTTGTTCTAACATGTTTCAAGGAAGGAAGAAAGAAGAAAAAAGTAATTTCCTTTTTTTGTATTATTTAATTTGTATATACTTACATGTGCACACATTGTCTCCCCCTATAGAATGTAAGACCCTTGAAGGAGAGGACTGTATTTCTTTCTTTGTATTGCCAGTGCTAGATACATAATAGACACTTAAAATGAAAGCTTGTTGATTGCTCAATGTGTTGCTTAAAGGTCAAGGCAAATCCCTAGAAAGAGGCAAGTTTTACCATGGCAGAGCTAACTTTGTCCTGGATTGAATACCTAGTTAAGACAAATGAGACCTGACGTGTCCTCTACTGGTCTCTTACTCTTTCCACTACACCAAATTGCTTCTCATTTATGTATAATCTGAATTTCATACTTTCTATGGAGCAGAAATACATTTTGATACAATACAGGCTTGATTTTACAGGGGCTAATTATTCCAGTTGGATGGTTATCTGGGAATCTTTTTGTCTCCCATTTCCCTTCTACAGAGCAAATGTTGACTTTGATCTTTCTTTAGTACAGCCTAGCTTAGCAGAGGAAAGGAAACTCAGTTTAGCTGCCTCTTAGCAACTCTGTTAAAAGTGAAAGTTGGATGACTGGTAGACCTAGGGTTGCCAGGATGGATCCAGTCCAAAGGGCAGGTTTTTAAGTGCTCTTACAACACATCCTCTCTTTTAGAGATAGGAGCAGAGACAGGTCCAAGATCTATGACTTAATTGGTATAGAAAACCTACTAATGAGGAAACTCCCCTGAACAAAGCAGGCCAGAAAATGCAGAATATCTATTCATTTTACTGGGTCATTTTGGGCACTGGGAGGTAGTGATGTTCCCCCCAGATGTAAGCATCTCATCCTCTTTACATTATTTTGTATGAAATGGGAACTTGACCTGTGATTTCTTTGGTATAGGGAGCTCCTAAAGAAGAAACTCGATCATTGCAGGTTGGTACTTTCTTAACCTACAGTCTTATGGAGTCACTTAAAGCAGAGCATTTAAATGACTTGATGAGAGTCACATAGCCAGTATGCATCAGAGACTTGGCCTAGGGACTTGACTCTACATCTACTACATTTTGAGGCCAGCTCTCCTTTAACTACATCATGTATGCTCTTCCTCCCTTAGAATTGTCATAGAATGTTGGGGCTGGAAGTGACTTTAGAGCTCATTATAGTCCAATTACTTGTTCTATAAAGATCCAGACAGGTCTTACTGTTCTCCATTTTGTAAGAGTTAAAATAGTTGAGGCCATAAACTATAGTGATCAAAATAGTGGAAGACTTAAATTGTAGTAGATAAGAGTGGATGAGTAAATTGTGACTGCACAAAAGATGTTGTCACTACAGTGCCAGGGAAATATTCCCAATTATGAATATACCCAAGTCAACTGGGTTTTATAGAGAATTTAATTAATACAAATGAGGAATTAAAGAAAGAGAGAAAGAGAGAAAAAGGAAATAATGAGAAAATGATAGGCCGGCTCAGGGCAGCCTTGGTCAACCCAGGCCTAAGCTCTAAAAGAAAGATCAGTCAGTCCTTAATCACTCACCACAAGATCTGTCCAAGCAAGGATTCTAGTGACACCAGGCCAGCTTCATCTCAGCTGACTCCACCAGCTCAGTGCCTGAATCTGAATGAATCTGAATCAGAATATCCCTTCAGCTCTATCTTAGCTCCTATTTAAAGGGAATTTTCTCCTATGTCACCTCCCCTAAGTTCTTACATCTACCAATCACAGTAGACGTTTTTCAAAGGACAGACCATTCTTCATTCACACCTAGGTAGTCTAAACTTTTGAGTAATTCACACCAGGAAACCTCTGAGTAAGTTTCTCACCTCTTTGCTCCTTGTAAATTCACAAGTTGCCTGACCTTTAGGCACAGCTTAAGAACTTTTTGCCTTATTATAAGTATGGGTTTAAGTAATTTTCATTGTTCAGCAAAGAGTTTACAACTTTATCTTCCCCTAAAGTATGCTTAAGTAGGGGTGGAGTTAGAGGTCTTCACATTCCTGATCTAAGTAGAAGTCTTACATTCCTGATCTAAGTTCCTTCATTGTTTAAAATGGGGAATGGTCTTAACCCAACCTTATGAAGTAGGGTCTGAGAATTTTTAAGGTTCACAATCCAACCTTATGAAGTAGGGTCTGAGAATTTTTAAGGTTCACATTTATGGCATTCTATCTTCTGACTCCCCTTCCCGTCTTTGCACAGGCTATCTCCAAGGCTCTAGACTGAATCCTTTCTATGGGTTCCATGGGTGAAATTGCTGTGGCACAAACAAACAAATAAATAAAGCTTTCCCTATTCTCTACTACTATATTACTTTGCAAATATTTTCTATTTACTCTGTACATGTATTTTCCATTCCAATAAAATGTAAACCCTTTGAGATTGCTTAGTTTTGTTCTCAGTGCCTAGCCCAGGAATCACTTAGTAAACATTCCTTGAAAGAATCATAATTGGACAATTACTATCTAATGCTTGAAAAGATACATAATGATGAAATATTACTATAAATTCATAAGCACTTTAAAATTTGTATGTGAGTTCCTGACACTGTCCAGAAAATGTGTTCTGATTTTGATGACTGATGCCAGATAATTTATCTAGCATTATGTAAACATTCCTAAGGAATATCTAATTCATTCGATCATGGAATTGGGGTTAAAAGAGAACTGAAGGGATGTGTGAATACTCTCACTCTCTGTAATAGAAACTAATTCAAATCAACATGACTACAGTTGGGCATTCAGCCTCTGCTTAAATACCTCTAAGTGACAGAGAACTCACTACTTCATGAATTCTATTCTTGTGAGGTGCAATTATTAGAAAGTTCTTTCTCAGATTTAGTCGCATCTGCTCCCCCTTTAAACTGCACCAACTATGCCACTGATTAAAACAATTCTTTTCAGCTATAATTCCCTATGACCTTTTAATCTGTAATTTAGCCTCCCTGATGGGTTGCCCAAAGAAATACCCTGTGCAACCAGTTGCCAAATATAGAGTCCATTGTAGAAGAACATATATTTCTTCTGGAATCAAGTTTCTTGTGAGTTTCAGTAGTCCTTCAGGTGATGTTTTCTCCTGCACAAAGAAATAAAATCTAGTTCTTGATCCTGAAAAGATAAAGATAATCTAGATCGAAGGTCATTCTATCAAGGTGCAGAATCCTTGTGACTCCCTGGCCTTTCTTCCTGCCTCTCTTTATCACCTCTCAGTTGCAACACAGACTCCAAAAACATCTGGCTGGCAAGCCATTTCACAAGACCTGACCTATTACCCTTTTAAAAAATTAAGTGATTTATTATCCCCTTTGTTTTTTAATATTTATGTGAAAGGCTGAGCTAATTTTAAAGAAATCTGGTTTACAGGACTATGATTCAAATATGATACTTCCTGGGCAGAAAGGGGAAGGGAGTTCTTTTTAAAGTAAGAATCAAAGTTTTGATTTTAAAAGTGCTGACAGTTGACAGTTGTGATGATAAACTTGAATAATGGTTGCACACTTATGATTGAATATAGCAGTTCAAGGTTAGCATTTGGGAATAGTAGCAGATTTCTCAGCTCTTAAGTCCCATGGATTCTACACTTCTCACACTCTAGCCTCCTCAAAAGAAGAGACCTGGAGAAAAACAATTAGGTTCCAGACTCAGGAGGGGGCCTGATCTTTGTTAGAAAATAAAAACAATATTAAGTCAGAAGAGTTACCAGACTCTGAACAACCCACTATACTAGAGTAGAGTGAATGTTCTGGTTATATATGATTCTGGACAGCATAAGAGCCCAGAATGAGGTAGAGCCAAGATGGCAAAGTAGAAGCAAAGAAGCTTGAAACCACCATGAGAATCCTCTTCTACCAATCTTAAAATAATGCCACAAAATGAATATTGGAGTGAAAGAACCAACAAGAAGATGGAGTGAAGCAACTTTCATGCAGAGAACAATTTGAAAGATAGGCAGAGATCAACTTGGTCATTGGGGTGAGGGAGAGCATGGCCAGCATGAGGCTACAAGAGTGATGATGAAACTTTTAGAGACAGAGTGCCCAAAATGCAACCCTCACACTGCATGTAAGCCTCCCACCTTTTCCCAGACAGGGGAGGGAGGAAGTACTCTCATTGGGCTGCTGGGCAGAAGGGCAGTGGATGTGAGAGATGTCCTCAGACATGGTGGAGAGAGCAGGAGGAGCAGCCCGCTTTGGCATGTGTGTTCACCTACACAGGGCTACAGCAAGAAGTAAGGAGTAAGCTAACAGTAAGCCCCCACCCTTCACCCCACATCTACTGTTCCAGGTTTTGAACCTAAGCCCCAGCTAACATCCAGACTCTGAGACACTACCTCAGCCAATAGCAGTGCAACACAACACACACCCCATAAAGTTCCAATTAAACCTGCTGTGCTGAGAGACTGATCTATATAAACTCAGATCAAGGCCAGAAGTCCCAGCCCACGCTTGTAGTGAGGAGCTGCATTCTGGTTTGAGACAGTCTGTGTAAACCTGGAGCTAAGCCCTTGGATCCCCAGCAAGGACAGTTCCCAAGGCAGCCAAAGAGTAAGGCACTACATAGTGTACCTGACCTGATCAAGCCCACAGTGAGAGGAAAAGCCCCTACCCAAGCCTGAGGCTAGGATTTGAGTCATCAGCAATCTTAAGGGATGATTGAATCAGGAGTAGGAGGTGGCTCTCAGAGCTCCCAACCCACTGGCCATCATTCTACCTTAGAAGAACTGAAACTTGCAGAAACTCAGAAATAAGGTAGCATCAAGGAGGAACTAAAGTTTAAGAGAGTACCCTATCCTCCCTGAGACCAGAGTCTATCTTTAAAATAAAAGTGAAACTAAAAAGAAAAAAAAAAGACTGGGAAAATGAACAAACATTAAAAAAACACTCCCAACCATAGAAAAATTTTATGGCAACATAGAGCAAGGCACAGACAGAGAAAGGGACAGTGAAAGCAAAGCAAGTACATGCAAAGCTTCAAAGAAAAATATGAATGGACTCAGATTCCATAAAATCTCAAAAAGGATTTTAAAAACCAGTTAATCTTAGCTTTTGGAATAAGAATTCACTATTAAACAAAAACTGCTGGGAAAATTGGAAAACAGTATATGGAAGCTAGGTATAGACCAATATCTCACATCCTATACCAAGATAAGGTAAAAATGGATATATGATTTAGATATAAAGAATGATAGCAAAACTAAATTAGGGGAACACAGAATAGTTTACATAGCAGATCTTTAGAGAAGGAAAAAAGTTATGACTAAACAAGAGACAAAGAGAATTATAAGATGTAAGATGAATCATTTTGATTATATTAAATTTAAAAGCTTTTGTACAAACAAAACTAATATAACCAAGATTAGAAGGAAAACAACAAACTGGGAAAAAATTTTTTTCATAACAAATGTCTCTGAAAAAGGTTAATTTCTCAAATTTATAGAGAATGAAGTATAATTTATAAGAATACAAGCCATTCCCTAATTGACAGTCAAAGTATATGAACAAAACAATTTTCAGATGAATAAATCAGAGTCATCAACAATCATATGAAAAAATGTTCTAAATCACTCTTGATTAGAGAAATGCAAATTAAAATAACACTGAAGTACCTATGAGATTGACCAATATGGCACTTAAGGAAAAAGGTAAATGTTAGAGGGGATGTGGAAAAATTGGGACATTAATGCATTGTTGCTGGAGTTATGAACTGATCCAGCCATTCTGGAGAACAATTTGGAACTGTGCTCAAAGAGCCATAAAATTGTCTATATCCTTTGAACATGTAATACCACTACTAGGTTATATCCCAAAGACATAAAAAAGGGGAAAGAACCTACTTGTACAAAAATACTTATAACAGCTCTTTTTGTAGTGGCAAAGAGTTGGAAATTGAGGGAATGTCCATCAATTGGGGAATGGCTAAACAAATTGTGGTATATGGTGATGGAATACTATTGTGCTATAAGAAATGATAAGCAAGATGATTTCAGAAAAAGCTGGAAAGATCTACATGAACTGATACAGAGCAAAATAGTTAGAAGTGGGAGAACATTGTACACAACAGCAATATTATATGATAACTATCTATGAAAACTTGGCTACTCTCAGCAATGCACTGATCTGGGACAATCCTGAAAAACTCATGTTAGGGAATGCTATCCACCTCCAGAGAAAGAACTGTTGGAATCATCTTTCACATCAATGTATTTATGGTTTTATTTGGGGGAGGGAGGTTACTTATGTATAATTTTGCTTTTATAACAATGACCAATATGGAAGTGTGTTTTGCATGAAAATAATAATAAAATTTTAAGACAATTTTTTTAAAAAAATCAGTTAAGAGAAGTAGAGGAAAAATGGGGAAGAGAAATGAAAGAAATGCAAGAAGAAATGGGTCACATGAAAAATGAGGCTCAAAAGTACACAGAAGAAAATGATTTCTTAAAAATTAGAATTAGGCAGCTAGAAGCTAATAACTTCATGAGAAATAATAAAACAAAATCAAAAGAACAACAACAACAACAACAACAAAGAAACACAGAAGAAAATGTGAAATATCTCATTGTAAAAAACAACCAACCTAGAAACAGATCCAGGAAACACAATTTAAAAATTACTGGACTACCTGAAAGTCATGTTAAAAAAAAAAAAGGGCCCAGAGTGAATGCCAGAACAGAGAAGTCTGGGACATAACTGTTGCTCCTAGGAAAGAGGTAAAAGAGACAATCAGCTTCTCTTCAGACTGACTAGCTCAAGTTCAGAGGGTAAAAAGATAATTATTTTTAGAACTAACACTAATAATAAGACCTATGCAAATGGCTAGAGCTTCTGATCTGCTGTATCCCTTCAGAACCCAAGTGGGATGTAGAAAAAAGGAGATCATTTTTTCCAAACCCAAATGCATCTACCTGTTCTGGCAAAGGATTTCATTAAGAGAATGTAATCTCCTTCAGGTTAGGGATTTTCATTTTTGTCTTTTTATCCCCGGGATCTAGTTCAGTATCCAACACATAGTAGGCACTTATTAAATGTTTATTGGATGAATGTTTTTTTGGACTTGGATATGTGAGCTTTCATATTCATACCAATTCTTCCTCATCTCTAAACCATACTGTCTTCAGGCTTGCCCCTCTCCTCCCACTGAACCTCCCACCTTCAAACAGGTCATCATGGTAATTCCTAGGATCTCTGAATCTCGCTACTACATATATACACTTTATTGTCATCTCTACCTTTCTAACTCTAGCTCCTCTGAGTTACCTTCTCCTGGTAGAATGTAAACATCTTGAGGTCAAGGACTATCTTGCAAATTTCTTAAATTTTTAATGCCATCTTAGCACAATACCTGGCATATAATTTTGTTTTGTTTTTAAACCTTCACATTCTGTCTTACAATCAATATTAAGTGTCAGTTTTAAGGCAGAAGAATGGTAAGGACTAAGCAATTGGGATTAAGTGACTTACTACAGGTCACACAGCTAAGAAGGGTTTGAGGACATATTTGAACCTCAAATCTCCTGTCTGGAGCCCTGGCTATCCTCTGAGCCACCTCACTGCCCCTAATGCCTGACATATGGTAAGTAAATGTGTTTTTTTTCATTCATTTATTCATTCACAAAAATGAGTTAAACTATATTTAGTTTAAATGGATCACCTTTGAGAAAACAAAATTACATAGCTTCAGAAATACTTTAAACAATATTAAATTATAGTCAGAGTAACTATACTATCATCATTTCATAATCACAATCAATTCTTTCTTGTGGCCACAGGACTATATAAGTTGCCTGGGCTTTTGTCATACTTGTCATAATTGGGCCTTAAGACTAGTTAGAGCAGTATTAAGCTTTATTCAGAAAAGCATAGTGCCCAAGAAGAAAGTGTGATAATCATCCACCAGACCATAAATGGTATGTTCAGTCTGAGTGCCATACTTCAAATAAGTAATAAACTGGAAGGTGTTCAAAAGAAGGCAACAATGAAGGTGAGTCAAAGACTGTGAGTTTATGACACATGAGGACCTTAAAGAAACTGAGGCTGCTTAAGTTGACAGTCTGAATGGCAAGAGGTGGGAGGGAAGTTGATAATTGTTTTCAAGTATTTAAAAGATTGTGTCCTGGAAGAAGAATTAGATTTGTTCTACTTGCTCCCAGATAGCAGAATTAAAAGTAACAGGCAAATATTACAAAGAGGCAGATTGAAATTTTTCCTTGATGTAAAGGGGGGGGGGGTGAGGAACAACTTGAAAACAATGAGAAATATCCCAAAATGTATATGGTTACACTAAGAGGTATGTAGACTATATATTTATTCAGTTGTGGGTTGGACCAGATTGCAACTGAGGTGCCTTCTAATTCTCAAATCATCTGATAAACATTTCTGAGCAGGAGCAGAGTCACCATCATTTGAATGTTGAAGGTAGATTCCTAGTTTTGGTCCCTCTTCAAGACTAAAAAAGGATAAGAGTCCTTGCAGCCTAGAATTTACTTTTCTTTCCCATGGACAGTACCCTCACTCTATTTCTATCCTTCATGAACATAATTAGATGGGCTTACTTTAAAATGTTTATCACAGATGGGCTTACTTTAAAATGTTAGTCACAGGTAGAATTAAACACCTGGGAATATACTTGCTAAAACAAACCCAGGAATTCCACAAGCATAACTATAAAACTTTTTTACACAAAAAAGTCAGATCTAAATAATTAGAGACTAATTAGTTATTTATGGGTGGGCAGAGCCAGCATAATTAAAATAACAATGTGACCTAAATTAATATACTTATTCAATGCCATCCCAATCAAATTACCAAAAAATTATCTTAATGAGCTAGAAGGAATAACAAAATTTATTTAGAGAACAAATGATCAAGAATACGAAAAGAATTAATTAAAAAATATAAAGAAAAAAGGTCTAGCAACATTAGATTTTAAACTGTATTATATAACCCAGTGGAACTGCTTGTCAGCTTTGGGTGGCAGGAGGAGAAAGCAGGGAGGAAAGGGGCAGATCATGAATCATGTAACCATGGGAAAATATTCTAAATGAAATTTTTAAAAATAAAAAAAAATAAACTGTATTATAAAGCAATATTCATCAAAACTATCTGGTACTGGATAAAAAATAGAAAGGTAGATCAGTGGAACAGAATAGACATACAACAAATAGTAGTAAGAGGTTATAGTAACCTTGTAGTTGACAAAAGTATAGATCCAGGCTATTGAGCTAAGAAATAATTTTTTGGTAAAAATTCTGGACAACCAGAAAGTAGTTGGCATTTTTATTTTATAGCATTCACTAAGATAAGATCAAAATGGATATATGATCTAGACATAAAAGGAGATAACATAAGCAAATTAAAACAGGGAACACATAACATCAGATTTATGGAAAGGAGAGGAATTTATGAATAAACAAGAGTTAGAGTGCATTGTGAGATGTGAAATGGATAATTTTGAATACATTAAATTGAAGTTTTTGTACAAATAAAATAAATGTTGCAAGAATTATAAGGAAAGCCAAAAATTGGGAGAAAATTTCATAGTCTCTTGGATAGATGGTTGGATATAAAATATAGAGAGAACTTTGTGACATTTATATGAATAAGTCATCCCCAATTGATAAATGGGCAAAAGATATGATCAGTTTTTAAATGAAGAAATCAAAGCTATATTTAGGTATGTAAGGGTTAAAAATTAAGGTTGGACTAAATACATAAAAATGTGGTCACCGAAATTATGTAAGGGGTAAAGTTAGGGGTTTTTGACTAATATATTATAATTATGGTCACCAGGGATTAATTCAAATCCCAATAAAAATACTGAAATCAGTTTGGGAATTTTATGGTGGTTTAATTAATATAGAGGGAAGGAATTATTAAGAAGAGAGAGGGAAAGGGGTATAAGATTTCTCTGGCCTACTCTGAGCCAAGGGGAGTTCAGAGACCTCAACCACGAGACCTCCACCAAAATTTAATGTAGCTCAGCTTCCAGCCACGAGGCCTCCTCCAAGATGAGGGGCCTCCTAGGAGGATAGTGTTTTAGGAAAGGTAAAGGAAATAAAAGGAATCAGCCTAAACTCCGAGAGAGCTCAGGGAAGAAGCCTCACCTGACCCACGCCAATATGCTGCCATGAGCCACATAGCTAGTCAAACCCCATGTCTCCGATAGAGAGAGAGAGAGAGAGAGAGAGAGAGAGAGAGAGAGAGAGAGAGAGAGATATGCTGAGCTGAATGCCTCTGCCACCAAAAAGAGCCTGGCAGGAGGAAGTGATGTGAAAATTTAGCCTTTTTTTTTTCATCACTTCCTGCGTCTCATATGTACCAATGGTAGCTTAAGCTTGACTTAGGACAGCCCAGGGGGTCTGTCAGTTGTTTCTTATTTGTCATTTGCTAGCACATGTCTGTCATAGGCCATCCTCCTAAATACTTAATCCTTAAGTATGGGTGTAGACATTCCTGTTTTTGTTAGACTAAGCAGGGTGGAGTAATCTAAAATTAACAATTATTACTCAAGTCAGAATGACTTTTTAATAGTAGTATATTTACAAAAGGAGAAAGAGTGAAAGTAAGGAAATCTGAGAGAGAGTAGATAATTACTCTGGCCCAGTATTGTGACAAGGATATCACTTAAAAGACTGATATATATTAATTTAAGGTCGCCAAGGAATTCAGCTATGTAATTCCTTAATGAAAACTCAAGTCAGCAGTCAACCTTTTATGGAGTTTAATTACAAACAGGAGGAATAAAGGTATTAGAGAGAGAGAGAGAGAGAGAGAGAGAGAGAGAGAGAGAGAGAGAGGGAGAGAGAGAGAGAGAGGGAGAGAGAGAGAGAGAGAGAGAGAGAGAGAGAGAGAGAGAGAGAGAGAGAGAGAGAGAGGGGGGGGGAGAAGGGAATAGGGCTTAAATACCCCCTCTGTTTAGGCTGGGCCAAAAGGCCCAAGCCCTTAGATAGCTGAGGCAAAGAAAAGAGATCAGTCCCTATCAATCACGTGACCAAAATGGAGAAACAGTCTCAGGGGCCTCCACCTCCAGCTTCCTTCATAGCAAGCTTCTCAGAGCACAACCTCTCAGAGCAAAACCTCTCCAACTACCCTCCCTAGTCCTCAGACCCCGCTATCTTTAAGGAAACCATCCAAGTTCCCTCCCCTCAGTTCTCACATCTACCAATCACTGTCCATGTCTTCCCTGTGCCAATGGTGGCTCTAGCTTAACCCAGGACCGCCCAGAGGTCTGTGGCTTTGCACATGTCTGTTGAAGGTCATATTCTCAAATAATTAAATCTTGATCCTTTGCTGAAGCCCTTCCTAAATCCTGTTACCCTGAGTAGGGTGGAGATCGGAAGTTCCAAGACCTGGTTCTGTCATTCCAAGTATCTCTATTGTATCAATTCTAAAATCAATCATGACTCAAGGAACTTCCTGTTCTATGCTTAAGCATAGGTCAAAGCCCTTTCCATTGTTCAGCAAAAGGTTTCTGTCCTAAAGTAATCTTAAGTAGGGAGGAGAAAGACCCTCCCATGCCAAGGGAGGGTTCACATTCCAATAGACTATCAGTAGGAAATTTTTCAAGTATGAAATTTCCCAATGGTGAAATTTCCAACATTTATAAGTCTAAGAAATTTTAAGGTTTACAATCCCCCCTGATGATCATTGGGAGACTAGTCTCCCCATTGATCATTTAACATAATCAATTTGTAGTTCTAAATGCACTTCTAACTATAGATATACACAATATTCAATTTTCTAAGAGAAATTAGAATAGTGAGAGAGGAAATAGAAAAGAAAAGAAAGCAAAACCAATGTTTTGCTGGGCGCATTGACAGAAAGCCAAATTAGGGGCAGTCCCTTTTGGCATAAATGTGTATAATTATAATAAATGTTCAATCAAAAGTTCAGTCCAATCAAATCATATCCAAAGTTCATTCTTGATCTTCTTGATGAAGTGTAGGTTTTCGGCATCTTTCTGCAACAGTTCATTCTCTGGATATAAAAGTTTCAAGCTTCTTTCTTGAAGATCTTTTCTCAAACAGAATCAAAACCTTTGATTTTTTATAACAGTAAAATCTTAAACAAAATTCAAAATTCTTGGATTTTTATAAAAATACAATCTCAAAAAAAATTCTTAGATTTTAAATTAAAATACAATCCCCTCTGAAGTAAGTATTAAAAAAAATATCAAGTTTAGCTCAGAATGCAATGTTCAGTTATGGGGGTGTATGTGTCAATTATCAAAAGAATAGAAAAATAATCAAAAACATAAGAAAAATTCAAAATAGGCCTTGTATAGGTCCAGTTTAAAGTAATTTCTATCCCACAAGTATGTAGGACAGAATGCAGTAATATTTTGAACAATGGCTAAGTAACAAACTTAGCCATTTGTAGCCAAGACTACAGGAAGTTGCCATAATATAAGAAGAAAAGAATTAGAATTCTATTTTGATGGGGAAATGTCATTCCCTCTTCTGATTTTTTTTTCCTTCAGGGATATAGGGAGCCAACATGATAGTCAAGCTTTGTACTTGTTTGAGTACTTCGTAAAGAGTGTAGATACAAGGAAGTCCTACGACTTAAACATAAGTTAAGCATCGCAACCTCGTCTCACTTTAATATTTCTTGTGTGCTCTATTGGCACTCTTCAGGTTTAGTCTGTGCTCCTTGTTTTTATCCCTTTTCCTGGAATCAGACACAAACATTAATCACAGTCCTATAATATTTTATCAATAAATGGCAGGTTCCCATAGTTTAAAGCTTTTAGGCATATATTGATATTATAGCAAGAGTATATATATTAACTTGTATTACTGCAGGAAAAAAAATAATATTAATATTAATTATGTGTACCTTCAGTACAAAAAATGAGAAAAAATTCAAATATTCTGATCAAAAAATAAAAGAAAAGAAATAAGAAAAATAAGAAAAAATCAGTAATTCAATATATTCTTGAAAAAAACAGCATCTGTTTGTCTATGGATTATTATCTCCAATTCATATGATAAGATATAGTCACAATTCATATGATAGGATACAGTCAATCAGTCTCAGCAGAAGATGCTTTCTTCACATGTGAGCAGTGAATCCAAGAGTCTCTTTCTCCAATCTTTATAGATGTTGGAGTAGTTAATAATATTTGGAATGGTCCTTCCCATGAAAGTTGAGTTGCTCCAGTTCGCTTGAAATTCTTGATATAAACTTTATCTCCTGGGTTCAGGTCATGCAGAGAAAAATCTAATGGTCCGGCTTGTACTGCAGCTCCGGATTCATGAAGTTCACGTAGTTTGTGCTGTAACTCCTGTATATAGGAAGCAATAGTAATATCTCCCCCTAATAGCGATGGATAAGCCGGGGAGAAAGGCTTAGCCTGTATAGGTGGATGTCCAAAAAACATCTCAAATGGTGAAATATGTAAGTCTCCTCTAGGCCTGCTTCTAAGATAAAATAGGGCCAGAGGGAGAATTTCAGGCCATTTTAAATGGGTCTCAGTGCATAATTTGCCAATCATAATCTTAAGTTCTTTATTCATCCTCTCCACTTGGCCTGAGCTCTGGGGGTGATATGGAACATGGAATTTTGGAAGGGCACCAGGAAGGTCTTCAAAGGCCCCAGCAAAGGAGGCCCAGAGGTAAATTAAACAAGGGTTCTAGCCACAAGGCCTCCTCCAAGATGAGAGGCCTCTCCAGAGACTAGTACATCCAGAAAAGCCAGGAAAAGTAGTCACCCTTTTTACTCACCATTGTGGTAGTTCTATGGGAAAATCCAAGAGAAGTCTGAGGTCCCAAGCCTACAGCTACATATTTAATATTTGAAGAACAATTTGTGAATGTTCATCTCCAGAGAATGAACAGAAGTGAAAACAAGAAAGACATAATCTCTTTATATGAATCTGTTTGTCAGATGATGCCTTCTGTGATATGGGAAGGGGAAGGAAGAACTGAGATACCTGGAAATAAATCCTATTAATTAAATAACAGTGGAAAAAAACACATATAGGATGTATAGCAGAGCAGTGTTGCTACAAATTTGGGCAAGCAACAAGAGAATACAAAGATTTCCTATATTAATTTTATAAATATTCTTTTGTATCATGTGCAATATATACACAATATATATGTACATTGGATATTTACACTGTGTATATTAATTCTCTATTGTCTACTAATTAAATTTAGGTTGGTCCCTCTCATTTTGCAATGTTTATCAAATTCCTACAACCTTGACCTGATTATATATATACATTAGGCAATTTCTTTTTTTTTTTAAAACCCATACCATCTTACTTAGAACCAATTCCAAAACAGAAGAGTGGCAAGGGCTAGGCAATTGGGGTTAAGTAACTTGCCCAGGTTGACACAGCTAGGAAGTATCTGAGGTCAAATTTGAACCCAAGGTCCTCCTAACTCCACACCTGGCTCTCTATCCCCTGAGTCACCTAGCCATCCCCTAACCTACCTTTTTTGGTCATTTGTCCTAAATACAAATTCTAGTGAATTGATCCAACCATTCTGGAGGGCAATTTGGAACTATGCCCAAAGGGTGATAAAAGACTGTCTGCCCTTTGATCCAGCTATAGCACTGCTGGGTTTGTACCCCAAAGAGAAAATAAGGAAAAAAACTTGTACAAGAATATTCATAGCTGTGCTCTTTGTCATTGCCAAAAATTGGAAAATGAGGGGATGCCCTTTAATTGGAGAATAGCTGAACAAATTGTGGTATTGTTGGTGATGGAATACTATTGTGCTAAAAGGAATAATAAAGTAGAGGAATTCCATGGATACTGGAACAACCTCCAGGAAGTGATGCAGAGTGAAAGGAGCAGAACCAGGAAAACATTGTACACAGAGACTGATACACTGGTACAATTGAACGTAATGGACTTCTCCATTAGTGTCAATGCAATGTCCCTGAACAATCTGCAGGAATCTAGAAGAAAAAACACTATCCACAAGCAGAGGACAAATTGTGGGAGTAAAAACACCGATGAAAAGCAACTGCTTGACTACAGGGGTTGAAGGGATATGACTGAGGAGAGACTAAATGAACACTCTAATGCAAATACCAACAACATGGAAATGGGTTCAAATCAAGGAGACATATGATACCCAGTGGAATCGCGCATTGGCTATGGGAGAGGTGGGGGGGGGGGGGATGAAAAGAAAATGATCTTTGTTTCCAATGAATAATGTTTGGAAATGACCAAATAAAATAATGTTTAAAATAAATAAATAAATACAAATTCTATCCTCTAGCCAGACTAGTCTCTATTTGTTGTTTCCCCAAACATTGCAGGGAAATTTTCACTTCTGGGTTTTCGTTTTTGCCTTTCATCTGACTAAAATGTGAAGTCTAACATCCTTTAAGATCCAGCTCAAGTTCTACCTACTCTGCATAGACTTTCTTGACACATGAACTCACGGTATTCTTGCTATCTCTAGCTCATTCTCTGTCTTTCTCTCTGTCTGTCTCTGCTGAATTCATAGAACTTGAATAATACAGAATAAGCTGTTTTCAGCAATAGGGGATAAGAATTTTCTCCTTTCCACACCTCAGTCCTAGCTTTTTCCCTTAGGGATTCACCTTATGAACCTTACTTTTTGCCTTTAATATTACATTTGATAGAATTTTGGCTTCTTGAAGGTAAGTACTATTTCATCTTTGTCTGGTAGTGCATGAATGTAATGAAATTTTACCGAACCATAGGAAACAATGAATATGAAGAATATAGAAAAGCATGTGAAAATTATATGAACTGATGTAAAATGAAAGTAAGCAGAAATAGAAAAATATATGATGACTACAATGATGTAAAAAGAATATAAATGTAAATAGAAAGGGTTTTTTAAAGGAAAGTGAATAATTATGATTGGATCTTCATTCCAATTCCAAAAGTTCTTTCTCTGGAGATGAATACCATTCTTTGGCATAAGTTCTTCAGAATTGTCCTGGATCATTTTATTGCTGAGAATAGCTAAGTATTTCATAGTTGATTATCATACAATATTGCTGTCATTGTTTATAATGTTTTCCTGGTTCTGCTTATTTCATTCTGCATCAGCGCATGTAAATCTTTCCTATTTTTTTCTGAAATTGTCCTGTTCATCATTTCTTATAGCACAATAGCATTCCATCACCATCATAATGTGTTCAACCATTCCCTAATTGATGGACATCCCCTCAATTTCAAATTCATTGTCACCACAAAAAGAGTGGTATAAATGTTTTTGTATAAATAGTTCCTTTTTTCCTTTTTAAAAAAAATCTCTTTGGTATGCAGACCTACTAGTGTTATTATATGTTTAAAGGATATGTACAGTTTTATAGCCCTTTGGGCATAGTTCCAAATTGCTCTTCAGAATTTTGGATCAGTTCACAATTTCACTAACTATGCATTAGTGTCCCAATTTTGCCATATCCCCATGTTAAATTTATGGTTGGCCTGATATTGCCAGGAATTTAATTACTAAATCCCAAAAATGAACTACTAAAGTCAGAATGGAATGGAATGTATGGCAGTTTATTTTGCAACAGAGGGAAGATATTAAGGAAGAGAGAAAGAGAAGAAAAAGAGAGAGAGAGACAGAGAGAGACAGAGAGAGAGAGAAAGAGAGAGAGAAAGAGAGAGAGAGAGAGAGAGAGAGAGAGAGAGAGAGAGAGAGAGAGAGAGAGAGAGAGAGAGTGTGCTTCCTATCAGCCAGGTAGGAATTCAAAGGCCCCAGACAGAGGAAAGGATGATAGGCAGAGGCTGACACCTCCAGAAAGACCAAGGAAAGGAAGTCAGCCTTGACACTCACCACATGTCAGCTGAATCATCAGATTCATTATCGGCTTCAATTCTAATAGAACTGCTTCTTACAGGAGGTTCCACTCCAAGTGGGAGTCTTCACTCCAAGTGTCTCTCCACTCCAAGTGTCTCTTTTCACTCCAAGTATGTCTCTTCCCTCCAAGTGTCTCTTTTCCCTCCTAGTGTCTCTGTTTCCACTTTTAAAGACCTTTTTCTTTTGTGTCACTTCCCATAAATTTTATGTTTACCAATCACAGCCTATGCTCCACTCTAGGACTGCCCACTCTTTCACATGTGGATCAGAGACCTTCCACTCAGTGTATGAAATGGGTGTTCACACCTTTTTGTGGTTAAAATCCAAAATGGGTAGATCTCCATACTCAACTTTAAGTACCGTGCTTACATTTTGGGGAATTAAAATATAAAGATAGACAGGGTATTACAATTTAATCTTCCCAATCAAGTGTAAAAATGGAGATTTGAACCCCAGACTTCAAACCCCATAAGTCCTTGCTCTAGTTCCCAAGATACCCTCTAATCTCACTGAGATCTCCACCTGGGCAAGATGAAAATTTCTATTTAAACTGGCTGTAAAGCCTACTGAGGTCTCTCTTCCTGCTTTTGTTTCTAAAGACACGTGTTTCTCAAGATGTAGTGTAAGTGAATGGGCCTTTCGGCCCTCCTAGGCATGTGCTTTCTTATTTTGTATTTTCTTTATTTCTTAATCTTTAATAAATCTCATAAAAATATAATACTTTTAGCAGAGAAACTAACATTTTAATCATAACACAAGGAATAGCTAAATATCTTCCTTGTTACAATCAGGAGATTCAATCTTCATACCCACTAACATTTATCACTTTCCGTTTCTGTCATCTTGGCCAATCTGATAGTTGTGGGGTACCTCAGAGTTGTTTTAATTTACATTTCTTTAATCAAGATTATTCTAGAGGTAATCATGGCTGCAATCTAGATGCCACATGCTTCCTCTCCCTGGCACCAAATGAAATAGACTACATCAGAGGAGCATAAAAAAAACCTTTGGAGGAACAGAAGGACTCCCCAGGACTCCCCAGTACCCCACAGAGGCAAAGGTACGTGGGGTTTGAACATTTCCACACTATAATAAGAAGGAAAAGCTTGCACAGAAATGTGAACTGAGCCTCCCTTCCCCCATCCACCTCCCCCACCAAACCAGAGTGAGCTACCTGAGCGCTCACTGGGACAGCGAGTGAGTGGGGAACATCTCTGTCTGGGGGGGCACTCCAGGGTCCTTGGGATCTGGGGACTGCCAGGAAACAACATCTCAGAGCGGTTTCACGGGAGAATCCGGCGCTGGGCACAGGGGGCCCAGGGAGCCATACTCGGGGCGGTTGCACTGAGCATCTGAGTGAAGCTAAACACTAGGAGCGGACCACATGCTGATTATCTGGGTGGAGCTGAACACCTGGGTAATTTGGCTATGATCAGGGGCCCAGCTCTCTAAGAAACCACGGGGGCTGGGAAGAACTAGTCTGAGGCAACCTAAATTCACAGAAAACCCGCCCATATCACCCAGACCACAGACCAAAAAGGAAAGGGGAATAAAACCACAAAAGGGATGGCTCACATGGCCCAAAATCAAGCCTCCAGGAAGAAAGGGAAAAAGGTGACTATTGAAAACTTTTATGGTGGAAGTACCCAAGGAAAAGAAGAGAATGAGGAGGAAATCCAAAAGAAATCAAAACATGCCTCCCAAAATGGAAACTATCAACAAGCTCTGGAAGATTTCAAACAGGAACTTATCCAAAAGATGGAAACCTGGGAAGAAAAATGGGAGAAAGAGATCAGCAGTCTGACAGATAAGACTGCTCATTTGGAAAAAGAGCTAGAAGCATCCAATAGAAGGGCAGACAAAGCTGAAAAGCAAAACCAGTCCCTAATGACCAGAATTAAGCAACTCGAAGAAAATGAGATCATAAAACAGCAAGAATCAATAAAGCAAACCCAAAAAATTAATGAATTAGAAGAAAATATAAAATATCTCACTGAGAAGGTCACAGATCTGGAAAACAGAGGGAGAAGAGAAAATCTCTGAATTATTGGTCTCCCAGAAAAACCAGAGATAAACAATAAACTCGATATTATTCTACAGGAGATTATAAAAGAAAATTGCCCTCACGTTCTGGAGCAAGGGGGCAAAATAGAAATAGAAAGGATTCATAGAACACCTTCTATACTAAATCCCCAAAAGACAACCCCTAGGAATGTAATTGCCAAATTCAAGAGCTTCCAAGTAAAGGAGAAAATCCTACAAGAAGCCAAGAAGAGGAGCTTCAGGTCTAGGGGGGCTCCCATAAGGATCACACACAACTTAGCGGCTACCACACTAAGAGACCACAAAGCATGGAACACAATATTTAGAAAGGCAAGAGAGCTGGGTCTCCAACCAAGAATCAACTACCCAGCAAAACTGACTATATACTTCCAGGGGAAAGTATGGGCATTCAACAAAATAGAAGATTTCCAAGCATTTGCTAAGAAAAGACCAGAACTTAGTGGAAAATTTGATATCTAAGCACAGAAAGCAAGAGAAACATGAAAAGGTAAATATGAAAGAAAGGGAAAAGGAGATAAATCTTATCTTTTTCTTTAAGTCAAACTCTCTTTTCTAAGGACTACATTTACATCAAATTATATATATTAATATGTGGGGAAAATGTTTTGTGTAACTCTCAAAAATTGTATGCATCATAAGAGTAGTTAGAAGAAACATGCATAGGGAAAGATTGGGGCATTAAGAAGATTTGGGGAAAGTTGGGGCAAAGAAAGGAAAAGGGAGGGGGGGGAACCATCGATAACACTAAGATTTACTTCAAGAAATACTGGTGGACTTAACAGAATAATCTTTCCCATATAAAGATACACATGGAAAGGGGAGGGGAAGAACTCTCATATGAGAAGGAGAGGAAGAGAGTGTGCAGTGGAATTACTTAAACCTTACTCTCAGTGAAAGCAAATCTGAGAGGGAAGAACATCTAGATCCAGTGGGATCCTGAATTCTATCTTATCCAATAGGGCAAGAAAGAAAGGAAAATTAAGGAGGGGGAGGGGGAGGGAGTATAAAACGGAGGGAAGGAGAGGGGGGAAGGGAAGGGAGCATAAAAATGGAGGGGCTAGAAAGGGAAGCATCTCAAGGGAGGGGACTAGGGGGACTGACCTAAAGTAAATCACTGGTTCAAAAGGAGAAAGCTAAAGAAGAAAGGTAAGAACTAGGGGAAGATATCAAAATGCCAGCGAATCCACAAATGACAATCATAACTTTGAACATGAATGGGATGAACTCACCCATAAAACGTAGACAAATAGCATATTGGATTAGAACCCAAAACCCTACCATATGTTGTCTTCAAGAAACACATATGAGGCGGGTTGACACTCACAAGGTTAGAATTAAAGGTTGGAGTAAGACCTTTTGGGCCTCAACTGATAGAAAGAAGGCAGGAGTTGCAATCATGATATCTGACAAAGCCAAAGCAAAAATAGACCTGATCAAAAGGGATAGGGAAGGTAAATATATTCTGTTAAAAGGGAGTATAGACAATGAGGAAATATCACTAATCAACATGTATGCACCAAATGGTATAGCATCCAAATTTTTAATAGAGAAACTAGGAGAATTGAAGGAAGAAATAGACAGTAAAACCATATTAGTGGGAGACTTGGAACCAACCACTATCAAATTTAGATAAATCAAACCAAAAAATAAACAAGAAAGAGGTAAAAGAGGTGAATGAAATCTTAGAAAAATTAGAGTTAATAGACATATGGAGAAAAATAAATAGGGACAAAAAGGAATACACCTTCTTTTCAGCACCACATGGCACATTCACAAAAATAGATCATACACTAGGTCACAGAAACATGGCACTCAAATGCAGAAAAGCAGAAATAATAACTGCAGCCTTTTCAGATCACAAGGCAATAAAAATATTGATCGGTAAGGGTACATGGAGAGCCAAATAAAAAATTAATTGGAAATTACATAATATGATTCTCCAAAATTGGTTAGTTAGAGAAGAAATCATAGAAACAATTAATAATTTCGTTGAGGAAAATGACAACGGCGAGACATCCTTTCAAAACTTATGGGATGCAGCCAAGGCAGTACTTAGAGGAAAATTCATTTCCCTGAGTGCATATATTAAGAAATTAGGGAGGACAGAGATCAAGGAATTGGAAATGCAAATCAAAAAACTTGAGAACAAACAAATTAAAAACCCCCAGAAGAAAACCAAACTAGAGATCCTAAAAATTAAGGGAGAAATTAATAAAATCGAAAGTGACAGAACTATTGAGCTAATAAACAAGACTAGAAGCTGGTACTTTGAAAAAACAGAAAAAACAGAAAAAACAAAATAGACAAAGTACTGGTCAATCTAATTAAAAAAAGGAAAGAAGAAAGGCAAATTAACAGCATCAAGGATGAAAAGGGGGATCTCGCCTCCAATGAAGAGGAAATTAAGGCAATCATTAAAAACTACTTTGCCCAACTATATGGCAATAAATATACCAATCTAGGTGATATGGATGAATATTTACAAAAATATAAATTGCCTAGACTAACAGAAGAAGAAATAGATTTCTTAAATAATCCCATATCAGAAAAAGAAACCCAACAGGCCATCAAAGAACTTCCTAAGAAAAAATCCCCAGGGCTTGATGGATTCACCAGTGAATTCTATCAAACATTCAAAGAACAGCTAACTCCAATACTATACAAACTATTTGACATAATACGCAAAGAGGGAGTTCTACCAAACTCCTTTTATGATACAAACATGGTACTAATTTCAAAGCCAGGCAGGTCAAAAACAGATAAAGAAAATTATAGACCAATCTCCCTAATGAATATAGATGCAAAAATCTTAAATAGGATACTAGCAAAAAGACTCCAGCAAGTGATCAGAAGGGTCATCCACCATGATAAAATAGGATGTATACCAGGGATGCAGGGCTGGTTCAATATTAGGAAAACTATCCACATAATTGACCACATCAACAAGCAAACCAACAAGAACCACATGATTATCTCAATAGATGCAGAAAAAGCCTTTGATAAAATACAACACCCATTCCTACTAAAAACACTAGAAAGCATAGGAATAGAAGGGTCATTCCTAAAAATAATAAACAGTGTATATCTAAAACCATCAACTATTATCATCTGCAATGGGGATAAACTAGATGCATTCCCAATAAGATCAGGAGTGAAACAAGGATGCCCATTATCACCTCGATTATTTGACATTGTATTAGAAACACTAGCAGTAGCAATTAGAGAAGAAAAAGAAATTGAAGGCATTAAAATAGGCAAGGAGGAGACCAAATTATCGCTCTTTGCAGATGACATGATGGTCTACTTAAAGAATGCTAGAGATTCAACCAAAAACCTAATCGAAATAATCAACAACTTTAGCAAAGTTGCAGGATACAAAATAAACCCACATAAGTCATCAGCATTTCTATATAATTCCAACACAGCTCAGCAGCAAGAACTAGAAAGAGAAATCCCATTCAAAATTACCTTAGACAAAATAAAATACTTAGGAATCTATCACCCCAGACAAACACAGGATCTATATGAACACAACTACAAAGAACTCGCCACACAACTAAAACTAGACTTGAACAATTGGAAGAACATTAACTGCTCATGGGTAGGATGAGCCAATATAATAAAAATGACCATCCTACCCAAACTCATCTATCTATTTAGTGCCATACCCATGGAACTTCCAAAATTTTTTTTACTGATTTAGAAAAAACCATAACAAAGTTCATTTGGAAGAACAAAAGATCAAGGATATCCAGGGAAATAATGAAAAAAATACCAAGGAAGGGGGTCTTGCAGTCCCAGATCTCAGACTATATTACAAAGCAGTGGTCATCAAAACAATTTGGTACTGGCTAAGAGACAGAAAGGCAGATCAGTGGAATAGACTGGGGGCAAGTGACCTCAGCAAGACAGTATATGACAAACCCAAAGATTCCAGCTTTTGGGACAAAAATCCACTATTTCATGAAATCTGCTGGGAAAATTGGAGGACAGTGTGGGAAAGATTAGGTTTAGATCAACACCTCACACCCTACACCAAGATAAATTCAAAATGGGTGAATGACTTGAACATAAAGAAGGAAACTATAAGAAAATTAGGCAAATACAGAATAGCATATATGTCAGACCTCTGGCAAGGGAAAGACTTCAAAACCAAGCAAGACTTAGAAATAGTTACAAAATGCAAAATAAATAATCTGGAATACATCAAATTAAAAGGTTTATGTACAAACAAAATCAATGTAACCAAAATCAGAAGGGTAGCAACAAATTGGGAAGCAATCTTCATAAAAACCTCTGACAAAGGTTTAATTACTCAAATTTACAAAGAACTAAATCAATTGTACAAAAAATCAAGCCATTCTCCAATTGATAAATGGGCAAGGGACCTGAACAGGCAGTTCTCAGCCAAAGAAATCAAAACTATTAATAAGCACATGAAAAAGTGCTCTACATCTCTTATAATCAGAGAGATGCAAATCAAAACAACTCTGAGGTATCACCTCACCCCTAGCAGATTGGCTAACATGACAGCTATGGAAAGTAATGAATGCTGGAGGGGATGTGGCAAAGTGGGGACACTAATTCATTGCTGGTGGAGTTGTGAATTGATCCAGCCATTCTGGAGGGCAATTTGGAACTATGCCCAAAGGGTGATAAAAGACTGTCTGCCCTTTGATCCAGCTATAGCACTGCTGGGTTTGTACCCCAAAGAGATAATAAGGAAAAAGACTTGTACAACAATATTCATAGCTGCACTCTTTGTGGTGGCCAAAAATTGGAAAACGAGGGGATGCCCTTCAATTGGAGAATGGCTGAACAAATTGTGGTATATGTTGGTGATGGAATACTATTGTGCTAAAAGGAATAATAAAGTGGAGGAATTCCATGGAGACTGGATCAACCTCCAGGAAGTGATGCAGAGCGAAAGGAGCAGAATCAGGAAAACATTGTATACAGAGACTGATGCATTGTGGTGCAATCTAAGATGATGGATTTTTCCATTAGTAGCAATGCAATGTCCCTGAACAATCGGCAGGGATCTAAAAAACACTATCCACAAGCAGAGGATAAACTGTGGGAGTAAAAACACCAATGAAAAGCAACTGCTTGACTACAGGGGTTGAGGGGATATGACTGAGGAGAGACTCTAAATGAATACTCTAATGCAAATACCAACAACAGGGAAATGGGTTCTAATCATGAACACATGTGATAACCAGTGGAATCATGTGGGCTATGGGAGAGGGAAATGTGGTGGGAGAGGGGGTGGGGAGGAAAAGAAAATGATCTTTGTTTCCAATGAATAATGTTTGGAAATGATGAAATAAAATAATGTTTAAAAATGAAAAAAAGATTATTCTAGAACATTTTTTCATATGATTATTGATAGTTTTGATTTCTTCATCTGAAAATTGCTTAATCATATCCTTTGATCACTTGTCAATTGTGGAATGATTTGTATTCTTATAAATTTGACTTATTTATCCATATACTTGAGAAATTAGAATGTCAAAGAAATTTTCTCTAAATCTTTTCCCCCAGTTTGTTGTTTCCTTTCTAATCTTGGTTAGATTATTTTGTTTATACAAAACTTTTTAATATAATCACAATTATTTTACTTCTCAAATGTTTTCTGTCTTTTGTTTGGTCATAAATTCTTCTCTTCTCCATAGATTTGATAGGTAAATTATTATATATATTCCTTTAATTTACTTATGGTATCACCCTTTATATCCAAATCACATACCCATTTTGACTTTATCTTGTCACACGATGTGAGATATTGGTTGATTCCTAGTTTTTTCCATATTGTTTTTCATATATTAAGTTCTTATCCCAATAGTTGGGCTCACTGGGTTTATCAAACACCAGTGTATTGGAGCAACTCAGCATTCCTGGGAAGGGCCATTCCAAATATTGTTAACTACTCCAACATCTATAAATATTGGAGAGAAGGACTCTTGGATTCATTGCTCACATGTAAATAGAGCATCTTCTTTTGAGATTGATTGACTGTACCCTATCACATGCATTGGAGATAATAATAATCCATTGACAAGTAGATGCTGTTTTTCAAGAATACATTGAATTTCTGAATTTTCCCCCCTTATTTTATTATTGTTTTTCTTTTCTTTTGATGACAATATTTGGTTTTTTCCTTTTTATCATTTCTTTTATTAAAGGTACATACAATTAATACTATTTTTCTGCAATAATATAAGTGTTATATATATATATATATTTCTTTATATATATATACTTGCTATAATATCAATACATAATGCATACCCCAAAAACTTTAAACTGTGGGAACCTGCCACTTATTTATAAAATGTTATGGGACTGTGATTAATGTTTGTGTCTGATTCTAGGAAATGGGATTAAAACAAGGAGCACAGACTTAACCTGAATAGTGCCAAAAAGAGCACACAGGGAAAACTAGTGAGACTCAAGGTTATGACACTTAACATATATTAAATCATATGACTTCCTTGTATCTACATTCTTTGTGAAGTACTAAGACAAGTACCAAAGTTTGATTATCATCCTGACTCCCCATATCCCTGAGAATGACAAAAAATCAGACCAGGGAATGACACTTCCCTATCAAAATAAAATTCGAGTTCTTTTCTTCTTATAGTATGGCAATTTCCTGTAGTCTTCACTGCAAATGGGTAAGTGAAATATTACTGCATTCTATCCTATAGACTGGTGGGATAGAAATTTATTGAACCCTAATACAAAGGCCAATTATTAATTTATTCTTGCTTACTCAACATTTTACATACATAGATTTTGGTATTTTTATTTTTATTTTGAATTTTTTTCCCCTTTCTCCCGAAAGTTTAACTTTCTTCCATTTTTTCCTCTTTATATTTTTGTTGGTTTTTTTTGTTTTGTTTTGTTTTTCTCTTTTTTTGATAATTGACTCATACACCCCCATAACTCAACCATGCATCCTGAGCTGAACTGGATGTTTTTTTAACACCTACATCATGGGGGATTGTATTTTAATAAAAATCCAAGATGTTGAAATTTTGTTTGAGAAAAGATCTTCAAGGAAGAATCTTGCTAACTCCTAAATCTAGAGAATGAACTGTTGCAGAAAGAAGCCAGAGAACCTACACTACATCAAGGAGATCCAGAACGAACTTTGGGTGTGGTTGATTGAAATGAAGTTTGATTGAACATTTATTTGAATGTATACTCCTATGCCAAAAGGAGACTTCCCCCTAATTGGTTTTGTCAATGTTCCCAGAAAACATTGGTTTTGCTGTCTGTCTTTCTTCTATTTCCCTCTTCTATTTAACTATTGTAATTTCCTCTTGGAAGGTGAAATTATGTATGCATCTGCAGTTAGAAAATTTGAAGGTGCAGGATGATTATGTTTAGTGATCATTTGAGGAGAATAGTCTCCCAATCATCATCAGAGGGGATTGTGAACTTTAGATTACTCCACCCTACTTAGTCTAACAAAATCAGGAATGTCTACACCCATACCTAAGGATTAAGTATTTAGGAGGATGGCCTATGACAGACATGTCAGCAAATGACAAATCAGAAATAAGTGATAGACCCCTGGGCTGTCCCAAGTCATGCCTAAGATATTATTGGTACATGTGAGATGCAGGAAAGTGATGTAAAACTGTCTATATATTTCATGTCACTTCCTCTCTCTGGCCTCTTTGATGGCAGAGAGGTGGCTAGTGGGAGCTTGCTGAGCGTGTCAGCATCTTGGCATGGTGGCTGCTATTGTCCGGGTTTAGTGGTGAGTTTTCCTTGATACCATACTTCAGGAAGCCTAGCAACCTAGTTCAGGTGAGGCTCTTCTCTGAGATCTCTTGGATTTTAGGCTGACTTTTTCTCTCCTTTACCTTCCAAATACTATTCTCTTAGAGAAAGACTCTAATTTTCTAAGACCTTGTGGTGGAGGAATTTGAACTTCCCCTGGCACAGGCCGGGTGGGAGAAATCCTATACTTTTCCCTCTCTTTTCTCCTTGATTTCTTCCCTATATATTAAGCCACCATATATTTCCAAATTGACTTGAGTATTTTATTTAGGATATCCCCTAGTGACCAAAAATCAAACTTAAATAAGGTCACAACCCTAAATTATCCTTACAATTGCTAAGGTCATTTACTCCTATATAGTTATCTAATCTATTCCATTGATCCACCATTCTATTTCTTAGGCCAACACCAAATTATTTTGATAATTGTAGCTTTATAGTACAGTTTGAGGTCTGATACTTCTAGGCCACTTTCTTTCAGATTTTTTTTCCATTAATTCCCTTTATATTCTTGACTTCTTGTCCTTCCAGATGAATTTTTAAATTATTTTTTCTAGTTCTATGATTATTTGGTAGTTTGATTGGTATAGCACTGAATAAGTAAATTCATTCAGGTAGGATTTGTCATTTTTATTATAATAGCTTGGGCTACCCATGAATAATTAATATTTTTCCAATTGTTTAAAATTGGCTTTTTGTGAAAAGTGTTTTGAAATTGTGTTCATATAATTCCTGTGCTTGTCTTGGCAAGTAGATCCTCAGGTATTTTATATTATCTAGAGCAGTGGTTCTCAACCTTTCTAATGCCGTGACCCCGCAATACAGTTTTTCATGTTGAGGTGACCCCAAACCAAAAAATTATTTTGGTGGCTACTTCAAAACTGTAATTTTGCTACAGTTATGATTCGGAATGTAAATACCTGATTTGCATTATGTATTCTCATTGCTACAAATCAAACATAATTTAAACATAGTGATTAATCACAAAAACAATATTTAATTATATGTTGAGAAATATTAATCCAGCAGGAGGCAGCCTGAGTGCTGGGGTGGGAGGTAAGTCCTGCCTGGACAGGGGGTCTGCAGATGCTGCCTTCTTCTTCCTGTCATCTCCCTCCATCTCCAGCTGAAGCTGCACTTTGCTGGGGTTACTCGGCTCTGTTATCTGCTCCAGGAGTTATCTGCTTCAGGACTTGTTCTTAACCCCTCCGGAGCCAGAGCCCAGGTGCTCTCTCTGGGTCTCTGTTTGAGTCTGGTCTCCAGGCAACAGGGTAAATCCATCACCCCTCAAAGGGGAGGGCTGCTGATAGGTAACTAATATTAGTACAATATACTGCCAGCAGGGTCCCCGTTCTTTCCAAGATCTTGCTGTAAAGTAGCTCGCTTTCTCAGTAGCTAAAGCCATTGGAAATATGTATTTTCCAATGGCTTTAGGCAACCCCTGTGTTTTGATCGTTCGACCCCCACCAGGGTCACGACCCACAGGTTGAGAATCGCTGATCTAGAGTTATTTTAAATGGAATTTTCTTTCTGTCTCTTGCTGTTGGACTTTTGGTAATATATAGAAATGCTAATGATTTATATGAGTTTATTTTGTATCTGCAACTTTGAGAGAAATTTTTGAATGATATTTTAATGATCACATGAATTTAAATATATAGTATATATAGAATGACTCTATGACCAAGTGGACCCATGTGAAAATTGATTTTTAATATATTATATCAATTTCTATTATATCAATTTCTATTTAAGGGTCATGGATAAGAAACAATTTTTGTGTATTGTGTCTTGTTTCTGGGTCACAGACTTTGTTTTCTACATTTTCTTTATTCTTTGGAATCCCAATGAATGTCTTCATTTTGACAAAATTTGGTTAATAGAAAAGTAAAACAAAGATTCTCTTCCTCTCTATGTGACCTCTATCACATGGGGATGAGAAACAGTGGATAGTTTGATGGACCATCTCTTAATTTACCAATTAGAGATATCTTGGGATGTTCAAGGGAGGGGTAAAAAACATGCTCCTAAAACTCTATTTATATCTCTGCCTGAGGGAGATTTGGAGTCATTGGTCATTCAAGGGGACCGCTGACTTATGTAAAGGATAATTTTAGTGTTGTGACCTAAACTATATTAATTATTGGCTGCCATGGATATCCCAAATAACAAAAAAAAAATTACCCATCAGTCTGGAAATTTATGGTAATTTAATTAATATAGTGGAAAGAAATTAAGAAGAAGGGAGAAGGAAAGGGTATAGGATTTCTCTGGCCTGGCTAGTGCCAGGGGGAAGATTAGAGGCTCTAAAAGGTAAGGTTTTGGAGAGGAAAAAAAGAGGAAGGAATCAGCCTGAACTCCAGGAGGGCTCAGCCAAGATGCCTGAACCTGAATTAGCCCAAGGGCAAACTCACTGCCAAAACTCAGACGAATAACTGCCACCATGCCAAGATGTCGGAACTCTTAGCACGCTGCCAATCAGAGATGCCTCTCTGGAAAAAGAGCCGAAAAGAGCAAGTGACTTGCTCTATATAGATGGTTTTACGCCACTTTCCTGCATCTCATCTGTACCAATGTTATCTTAGGTTGACTTAGGACAGCCCAGGTGTCTGTCAACTATTTCTGCACATGTCTGTTGAAGGCCATCTTCTTAAATACTTAATCCTTGAGTATGGGTGCAGACATTCCTGACCTTGTTAAACTAAATAGGGTGGAGAAATGTAGAGTTCCCAATACTTGATTCCGTTAAACCAAGTATCTCCATTGTTACTAATCAGGAGATAGCTAAATCAGATCTTCTAAAGTATGGTCTGAGTAGGGTGGAGTAGTTTTAAAATTCACACCTATCACTTTCTTGGTTATAAAGTTAGGTTAATCAATAAATTGACATTATCCAAAACTAGCTTCTCACAATAATTCTAGTTGGAATACCCAGAAATGACCTTAACAACGACTCTGAAAACTCATGGCAAGTTTTAATAATTAGGGATCATGGGAGTGACAACATATGCATAAGGTTTGTTAAAATATGATAGAAAATAGGCAACAAATTATTTGAGGGAAGCACTTAAGTGGTTGGTAGGATCAGGAAAGGCCTCATGGAAGGAGTCATTGGGCTGATTCTTGAAGACTTGGGATTCTAAAAGGCAAAGGGGAGGGAGGTATACTTTACAGGCAAGAGGTAACAAAGACAAGGAGCCTGAATGGAGACCTGTGTAACAGGAGGAGTAAAAAGGCTAGTTTATATAACAAGTGTGACTCAAGCTGCTCATTCATGAAATTATTGAATTTTTGCTTCAGAATATATTTATTGCACACACATACACACCCCTCTCAAATTAGAACTACATAGTCTAAGACTTGCTCAAGGCCAGATTATTAGCCTACAAGAGAATAGCTATCATTACTTACTTTTCCTTTGTATACTTTCTTTGTCCTCACACACTGGGAAATTCCTTACAAATCCTTCCTAGGAAGAAGAGAACTTTCAAATTTAGGGTGCCTTTTTCCAGTGTAAGAGTTCACATCTCCTTAATAATTTGGTTGACTGATTAAATCAAGCCCCTGAGATATCCTTAAACTCCCTACAATGGTTTAATTAGGTTTGCCAGAAGAATGACTCACCAAATCAGTTCTGATTGAGGAGCACTTTAGGAAGTGTTTTTAAAAAGTATAGTCCCAAACAAAAAATGTTATCCTGGAACACAAAGTCCCTTATTTCAATTTTTATCCAGTGACTTCCAATATTGTACAATTGCTTGGTTTTTTCTTGCTAGGTCTAAGTTGCTGCAAACTATTCTAAGTATTTAAAGCCTGTTAAAATTTGTCTTGAGTTTTTTAAGTCACAATATGAGCAGTAGTAGGCCCACATGGATCACAGAACATTAGCTGTACTATATATTTAGATTCGTGTGGCCTGATTACAGTTATTAAGGTGTTATTTATAGTTTTTTTCCTTGACCGCTAAAATGAAAATTAACTTCTAGTTGATATTAGACTGTTGGGCCTCCTAGTCTTATTTACATTGACACTGAGAAATTTTTTTTCTAACTGGTTCTATCCCAACTGGGTTACTATTTTTGGTAGATACATGCTGAGATGTATAGGATAGGAGAAACAGAAGCAGTGCAAATAGGAGGCCCCTTTATACTAACCTCCACCATATAATGTGCTCTGCTGCCAGACACTACCTAAGGCCCAGTTATTTTTTCTGTTTGGTCTGATCTTATGAAGAATAGGAAAACTTCTGGTGTGAAAACCCCTGCCATTTAAGGAAGTGACAAATTGTGCTGAAACTTAGAGTTTACTAGGGCAATGAGAAGTTGCCTTTGGTCACAAAGCTTGTATGTATCAGAGGCAAAGCTAAAATCCTGTTTTCTAGATTTCAAGGCCAATATCCTTCTTTTCAATCAATCAAGAGGCATTTTTTCCTAGGTATTGTAAGGATAATTTTAGCGTTGTGACTTAAAATCTAAATTTAATTGGTCGCCAAGGAAAATCCCAAATAATAAAATACCCAAGTCAGCTGGAAATTTTATGGTGATTTAATTGATATAGTGGAGAAGATTAAGGAGAAGGAAGGAGGAAAAGGAGTAGTATTTCTCTCGCCTGGCTAGTACCTGGGCAGGAAGATTAGGAGATCTAGAAAGTAAGGTTTTGAAGTGTGAAGGAGGAAGGAACCAGCCTGAACCTCTTCTTAGTGTAATGCTTTTAAGTCTCTGATATAAATAGTATTATTAAAATAAAATGATTATGTAAAAATATAGTTATCAAGTTACTTTTTAAGTTCATGATTCTAGGTTAAGAACCTCTGGTAAAAGGTGGTGCTAGAGCTTTGTTGTGAAGAAAGAGGGATTCTATGACAGGGGATGAAGGAATGAATTCCAAGCATGGTAGGTAGCCATTGCAGAAGGGCACTGAGATAATAGATGGAGTGTTGTGATAAGGAGCAAAGAGAAGACTAGTTTGGCTGGATCACTGTGTGTAAGAGGGGTAGTAATACAATGAAATTAGAAAGACTGGTTACAGTCGGGTTGCCAAGTGACTACTATGTCACATGCTTACTACTTATAAGCTAAACAAAGTTCATACTTAATTCTAGAGGCAATGGGGAGCCACTAAATTTTAAGGGGAATGGCATGGTCAAATCTGAACTTAAGGAAAATCATTCTTGTAGCACTGTAGGAAATGGATTAGGAAGGGGAGAGACAAGGTAGGGGGAGAATAATCTTGGTGAGAGGTGATAAGAGTCTGAACCAAGGTGGTAATTATATGACTAGAGAGATGTAAGAAATGTGATTGAGGAAGCATTGGCAAGATTTGGCAACTGACTGGATATATGGAGTGAGGAAGAGTGAGGTCAGGGATAATGCTAACATTCAGGAGATTGAAAGGATGGTGGCACTTTCAACAGAAATGGGAAAATTTAGAAGAGGTTTGAGTTTAGAGGGAAAGATCATGAGTTCTATTTCAGATATGTTGAATTCTAAATGACTTTGGGGCATCTAGTGTGAAATAGCCAATACGCAACTGGTGATTTGGAATTAAAGCTTAAGGGAGAAACTGGTGCTACATATAAAGATCTGTGAGTAGTCTATAGAGATAATCATGAAATCCATGGAAACTGATGAGGTCACAAAGAAAGAGAATGTAGAAAGACCGGGGCTCAGAACAGAACCTTGGGGCTTCAGAGTAAGAGAGCAAGACATGGATGATGAGTAATCAAAGGAGACTGAGGAACAGTTAGACAGGTAGGAGTATGAGGAGAGAATAGTATCAGAAAAATCCAGAGAGGAGATATGTAGCAAGATCAGTCAAGAAGGATGAGGACTTAGAAAGACCATGAGACAATTTAAAAGATATTTAGTAATTGGAAAAGTTTCAGTTTAGGTATAAAGTTAGGAATCAGATTGCAAAGGGTTAACAAGGACAAGTGAAAGAAGCAGCATATAGACAAATTTTTTTCCCTATAAATTTGAATGATATAGGGAGGAGAGATTATTGGATGATATATTATGGGGATAGTAAGGTCTAGCTAACAACAATCTATTTTTTCTCCTTTCTACCATAACCATTTCCTTTTGTGGGGTAAATATGTACAGTCAGGCAAAACATTTTTATTCTCCATCATGAGTCTATCAGCCCCTCAGGAGGTAAGTAGCATATTTCATTATCAGCCTTCTGAATTCATGGCTGCTCATTGCATTGATCAGAGTTCTTAAATCTTTTAAACTTGTTTTCATAGTGTTGTTATTATATAAATTGTTCTCATGGTTCTGATCCCTTTACTCTGAATCAGTTCACACAAATCTTCACAAGTTTCTCTGAAAACCTTTTTCTTAACAATCCAAAGCATTCCATTATATTCATATGCTCTAATTTCTTTAGCCATTCTCCAGTTGATGAGTATCTTTAGTCTCTAGTTCTTTGCCCTAATGAAGAGAAGAAGAGGGAGCTCACATTAAATGGCTTCAATTTTCTCAATAAAGTAAGTGATCTTCAGCTGAGAAAGATGGAGAAAAGTAAGGTATGAAAGGCTTGAGAAGACAATGTTATCTAATGTTAGAAGCAGCTAAATGTTGTAAGTAGGTAAAATATTGGATTTGGAGTCAAGAAAAAGTGAATTTAGAGTCTACCTAAAATATTGACTAATTTTGGCAATTCATTTGACCTCTGCATCAATTTCCTCTTCTTTAAATTGGGGATAATATTAACACCAACCTCACAGGATTAAAGGATACAATGTATCCTTTAAAATTAAAGCTTTGCAAAAAGCTTTAGCACTCCATAAACTCTAGCTGCTATTATGAGGTAACTAAGTGGCACATATCTAGCAGTTGGAGTTTTGGATTTGGAGTGTCAACACTAGAATTAAAATTCTGTATTGTATCAGCCTCATTTTCCTCATTCCAAATAGCATCTATTTCAAGGGGTTGTTGTTAGGTTTGAATGTAGTATTATGCTATATAGCTTTTATTATCATCTACCAAATCACAATTCCTCTCAAAGGTCCAATTAGGAAATGTCTTACCAGATTTGAAGTCAGGTTCAAAAATAACTCCAGGGAGCTAGTGATGGCAGAATTTTGCCAAAGATCCCAATGCTTTCTATTTATGTCAAGTAACTTAAAAACTGCAGATAGATGCTAGCTAAACCACAGCCACTGTGACAGCCAAATGCTAAAATTTAATCAAATCTTTTAAAACATCTAAACAGAGGTTTAATTTTAATTTTCATATTAAATCTTCAATAAGTGAATCCTATCCTCATAAATTTAGTGTCAGAACTAGAGACCTTAGAGATTAATTTGTTAGATCCTTCTCACTTTAGAGATGATACCATTTCTCAAATCTTTTTAAATATGAAAATATCCTTTGAGAACATAAATCTTACGTTGTTGTCATTTACAATCTTTTAAAGGCCATTCTATCTTTTTGTATTTATTCAAAAACTCAATTTTTAGATCCTTGAGGAGAGGGGTTATCTCATTTTGAACTTTATCTTTGATGTTGGTTGGCACACAGTACAGAACACAATACTAAAGTCTTATTGATTGCTAGGCTATAAATGTTCATGGCTTATTGATTCCATGGATTACTTAAAAGTTACATTTTACATCATAAATTTTAATATTGTTTATGACATAGTCAAGTATTTGATTTTACTGTCCAAAACTGGTCAGTGTTTTGTTATGTATGTGTGTGTGTTTTAACATAGCAAACTCAAAACAAAAGATAACATGGCTTTATTTACATACACTTAGTCATATATCAGATTTGGAATAAATGATTGCTGATTGATTGAAATGGGGAATCACCTTGGCAGCTAAGAGGGTGATGGATTGAATTAGGGGAAGAATGGCTGCAGAGAGACCAATTAGGAGGGAACTGCTTCATCACGCTGGCCATATCCACTTCTGCTGCTTGCTCTATCCTCCAAATCCTACCTCTAGAGAACATACCCAGAAGGAAGCTAAGCAACTCAGTTCTAAATTCCTTGGGACTATATATATTTCCCTGGCCACTTACAATGCCCTTGACTTCAAGCTTTGCATTATGCCAACTTCACACACCGATTTTCTATTTCTTGCTCTGAGAACCATAATCAAATTGAAACTACCATTACCTCTGAAAGGACCTGTCAACTCTTACTAGTTTCACTCACAATCTGAGACTTGCCAAATTAAAACAACCTTTCCTGGCCACCTCTCACAATATGCAATATCTCCTCCAAATTAGTTCTTCTAATTCACAGTACTTGGCAAAGAGTAAATGCACACATATATATATATGTGTGTGTGTGTGTGCATATACACATATATATATTATTTACTCATTCATTGTCATTTCTACCTGTGATGCAAAAGACAACCATGACCAATTACTGTGAAGAGCAAATATAATTGTAAAACCTTTATAACTACTATAAGATCTGCTATCTATATGCCACAAAAATGAAGGAAAAGAAAGCATCATAATAAAATGTTTTGAACTAAGGTCTTTAATATTTAATTTTCAAAAAAAAGATACTTGATTCAACATATAAGTCTTGCTCAGAAGACAGTATCCATGGCATGATGATAGTTCATTTAAAATGCAACTTTTTTCTTAATGTAACTAAATATGTAAGGATTTTGCTGTTTGATTCCTCTAGATGATTCCTGAAATGCTGTACAACCTTTGAAAAAGGATTTTGTCTTTGTTTCCTCTATCTCCCTATCTGTACTTGTTCAAATAGTTGTTACAGATGTGGTTACGACTAGTCATTTGGAATAAATTTAACTTTCATAAAGAATAAAAATCAACATCCTATAAAAATAACACGGAAATCTAGCATTTTCAGCTAAAAAAAACCAAACAAACAAAAAACCAAAAAAAAACAAAACTTTGTTTATACATTGTTTGAACTCTTCTGGGAAAACAGAAGGTATTTTAAGACACATGCCAATAGTTTGGCTTTCACAAAAGGTTTTGTAGAATTTATAAGGGATTTGGATGAAAGAAGCTGGGGGTGAAGGCAGTCATCAGGTTGTTTCCATAATCTTCCATTTTCTTAGTATAGTCCCACTTTCCAAGTGCAAGGATCAATACTCTATAGTCTGATACAATAAAGGCTTTTTTCTCCCCTCCCAGCTCCAGTAATTTTCTATAAAAGACTGAGATCCCCAGGGCCCGGAGTGACCAGAGCATTTAGTATTTCCATACAAAAATAAGCCTCCACCTATTCCTTTATTTAAGTAAACATTTACCAAAAGCCAATTATTTCCTCTTCAGAAACTGCACGCCCCTTCTAAACTCGCTCTTTCTTTTCCAGCTCTTTCCTTTTCTTTTTCTTCCTCACTTTTCCACAATCAATCCAGTAAGGCAGGGGATTTAAATTCCATCCCGGAAGTTGAGCTCTCACGCGCGGCACGGCGGGATTCGTAGTTCCGGATCCCCCTCCCTAACTGCCTTTTCCGCCCGTTTTCCCTGGCGGAGAAAAACTACATTTCCCAGGAGACACTCGCGGAACCCGCCTCCGTGCGCACGCGCTCTGTTGCCGCAGGATTTGAATCGGCGGCGTTGTTATTGACGCCATATTGGGGCTGGCGGCTGGTGGGGAGAAGTCATATAGGGGGGCGGGGGGGAAAGGGAAGCGGTTAGACAAGCCTTCCCTTCAGCTGCCACTGCCGTCGCCGCCACCGCCGCCGACGTCGCTGCCGCCTCCTCCCAGCTATCCCCCCTGGCATTTGTCCTAGCCCCACCGCACCCGGTCCTGCCCGGCGAGAGTCGCGTCCCGGCTTTACACTTCGCAGGGCCCGAAGGGAGACTGGCAGGCTGAGAGAAGGGCCCCTTTCAACCAGGCGGAAAGACTCGAACCAGGGCGGGGACCGGGTCAGAGGCTCCCGGGAGAGCGGGAGCTGAGCAGGAAGGAAGGCAGGCAGTCAGGAAGGCAGGCCCCCAGAGGGACACCCCCCCGGACGCCGCCGGCTCTCGTCACCCCCGTCCCCCTCCCCTCCCTCCTACCGCCGGTCCGTGCCGCCACCGCTGCTCCCGCCGAGGCGGCGGCGGCGTGGTCCGCATCGGCTGCTCCTCTCGGCCGTCCGGCCCTTGGGGGTCGCCGGTTCCCCTCCCCCGCTCGCCCGCGCCTGGTTCCCTTCCGGCCCCGGTCATGGCGTGCGGAGCCACTTTGAAAAGGACTCTGGATTTCGACCCGTTGCTGAGCCCGGCGTCCCCCAAGCGGCGGCGATGTGCGCCATTGTCGGCGCCCGCCTCGGCCGCCGCCTCCCCGTCGTCGTCGGCCGCCGCCACCGCTGCCTCCTTTTCGGCCGCCGCCGCCTCGCCGCAGAAATACCTCCGGATGGAGCCGTCCCCCTTCGGCGAGGTTTCCTCTCGCCTCACTACAGGTGGGTCCTGGGCCCCTCTCGTTCACTGGGGGAGGGGAACCCCCCTTCCCCCCGACTTCAGTCCTTTGCGGCAAACGTTGGGTTCCAGCTGTGTGCCGAGCCGGGCTTCGGGGGCATAGTGTAGACTGGGGGACCACGCCGGCCCTCAGGGAGCTTCCATTCTACTTGTAGGCCTGCTGGGGGAAGAGGCCCGACGGGAGGAAAGAGATGGCGGGGATGGGGGGATGGGGTGTCTTGTTTTCCTTTCAGCCTGTATAAAGTCCCATGAATTATGGTAGAATATTAAGGGTCGTGGGTTGGGGGGGGGGGGCTTTTTTTTTTTTTTTAATTTGGCGTCCTGGAAGCAGATACAATAGGAAAGGCCGTTTAGAGAGCGGGGTGTGTGTGTGTGTGGGGGGGCGGTAAGAAGGGAGAGACTAAGGGAACCGTGGGAGGAGTGGGAAGGGGGAGATCTGGTTTCTTAGAACCAGGGACCGAAATCGAGGTGTTAAAGAAGAGTAGAAACAACCCTGGTGGAAACGACTCTCGATAGGTTCTCTTAACCCCAACCTGGGGGAGCTAGAGGCACCTTTGGAAACCCCCACCCCCGATGATTTATTGACCAGGATTGACCGGCCGAGCCTTTGAGGCAACACCTCTTGCTCGGACTGGGCCGGTTTTCGTGGTGTGGGGGTGTGGGCTGGGGGTAGATGACCCTAGGGAGCTAGGCGGGTCTGATATCCATCACCCACATAAACGCCAATTCAGCCGAGTCGAAGTCTATTTCATATATGGTAGGTTCAGCAACAAAGACAATGCTCTTTGAGGGCACTGAAAGATACACCGACTTTAAGACCTTGAACCACTCCAAAGTTTTTCTGGAGAATATATTTGTATGTAAAATATTAGCTTAAATTGAGTAATTAATGGCTTGGATGAGGAAAAGCCTTATCTGGCCAAAAGGTGTTGGGGAATGCACCCTGGGTGTTGAGTAAGAAAGGAATCAACCCCAAGCGCCTTAGGATATTTTCGTGTTTGGTTTCGAAACCACTGAAAGTGACGGAGGGTGGGGGGTGGGGTGGAATGCTTTTTGGCTGCTTTATGTGTGCCGGGTTCCTATGCCCCCTTCTTGTGTGTACTTTGAAAGCTCCAGTTCGCTTGGCACACATTATCACGGTATAGGCTTTTGTGGGACTGAGAGGTAAATCTGCTTCCATCCTTTGTATGTAGCTTGCTAGCAAAGGTTTTGTGTATTGGCCTTTGATGAAGCATTTGCTACTACTGGCTGACTGGTTTGGTGACTCAAGGGATGGTCACCAAGCCTTTTATAGAATGGATTAACCAAATATCCAATTATTGCCAATTTAGAAAATCTTTGGGGGAGGCCTGATGTGAATGCAGTAACTTCCATTCTTACCTGATTGTCCTAATTCTTTTTTTTCCTTTTCATATTAAGATTGCATTTAAGGTATTTTAAAGATAGTCTCAAATTCATAGAAGATTCAAAATATACCCCACAAAAAAGCCCTCCATTTTTAGTGTGCAGTATTTTAAATTAATTCATCATACACAAGGAGCTTTTCAATGTAGCATTAATGAGTTTTGATTGAGCAATGTTTCCAAAATGTTTAACCTGAATTATGACCGCTTTCTGTGGGAAAATAATGATCCTGGATTTATGGCTCCAATTTTTGGCAAAAAGATTGTCAATTGGATATTTTAATCTTATAGCAAGGAATATGATCCGCCAAATTTTTTTAATGCTTTTTTTTATAGTTTAACATTTTTAATGAGATAGTGTTCATTGAAAATGCAGTTACATTTGAAAAATAGTTGTCCTTAATTCAATAAATCCCAATGTCAAAGGGAAAACATTTGGAAGTTAAGATTGATATAGATAGCATTTGTCCTCAAAGTGTAAATTTGGTAAAGGCAAATTATATTAAACATATGGGGCTGTTGATCTGATATATCTGAAACTTTTCCTTCAAGCTTAATTCAGAATTATTTCATTATTCTGGTGTTAGAATCTGTCCACAAATTTGGGTTGATTTAGTTATATGGATTCAACTTACTCTTTTCATAAAGGAGTACCTAATATTTTTGAAGTAGTTTTTATTGACATCTACCTGAAGAGTTTGATCAGAATTTGCCTTATATTCTGAAATTTGAACTAAGCTTTTGATTTTTTCTTGTTAAAGTGATAAATTAATCAGATTAACAAAAACATACCAGTCAGCTGAAATAGTTTATCTTTAAGTGGAATGGGTTGAGATGTCATAAGTTTCATAAATTATACTTGAGTTAATTTTAGGTTTATCATTAGCAAGATTCTGTGTGTTACAGTGGTTTTGAACAGCTTCCTACTATAATGTATGTTTGTGCACTACTGTCATAATGAGAGCATCAGTATTGCACACCAGCTATTGAAAAGCTGCCCCCTTTTAAGTTTAATGACAAAGACAATGTATTATGTGTCTAGAAAACAATGTTTCCTTTTATTTCATAGAAATACTTGTGTGCCTAAGTACTCTTTAAATGAAGTCAAATATTAGGTTGAGAAGTCAGTGAATAAACATTTATTCAAAATGTCTATTATGTACCAGGCATTAAACTTAAGTGCTAGCAAAAGTGCAGTCTTAAGAAAGGAATCTTACTCTCTAGGAGCTTACAGTCTAATGTGGAAGCAGACAATATGGAAACAACTATAGAAGCAAAAGTTCTCTAAAGAAGGGCAAAAATTAAAGGAACCTACAATAACTGCAGATTGTGATGCGATTCTTTTTTTCACTTCTTTGATATAGGAAGTACTAGAATACATTTAGAGTTTCCATCTTATAACAGCTTGAAAAATTAGAATACTAAAATTAATTTTTAATTTTCTGACCATTTTTTTTTCATATTACTCCTCAGTTAACTTTTTCTGATGTTATCCTAGGATTTTACACACAGAATTAAGGAATACTAGAGTCATTCCTACTGGTTCGTTAATCTAACAGAATTTTGGAACAAAAAGAATTTAGTTAAGTTGGTCATATGTTAAAGCTTGTCCATCTGGAAATATCTCAAGAAGTAATTCATTCTCATCTTAGTAACAACCTATTATCAGAGTTGCCAGTAGCCTCTTGAGAGCTCTCGTGGTATAGTTTTTTTCTTCTCGGGTTTAGTATGATTCCCATTCTTGGCTTTTCAGCATATCAGGCTACTATATAAAGTGCTAGAGCTTGGCATATAGTATTTTAAATGACCTTCCACTTAGGATTGCCATTAAAATTTCCAAGAACAGAAATAGTTTTAAAACTTTTAAAATAAAAAATGTTAAAGTTACAGTTGAGAAATGTTAAAGTTTACATTTAAAGTTACAGTTGAGGTTTGCAAAGTACTTTTCATATTTTCATTTGGTCTTTACAAGTTAAACTGAAAATTAGTGACTTCCTCATGGTCACACAAGAGTCTTGTACAACTTTTAGAACAAAAAATACAGTGTAATAAAAAGGAGTATATAGGTGATGCAGCGGATAGAACATCAGGCCTGGAGTCAGGAAGACCTGAATGCAAATCCAGCCCCACTAGCAGCTCAGTGACCCTGGGAAGGTCACTTTAACCCTATTTGCCTCAGTTTCCTCATCTGTAAAATGAAGTGGAGAAGGAAATGGCAGACCTGATCTTTGCCAAAAAAGCCTCATGTGAACTCGTGAAGAATCAGAATGTACATCACTGTGGTTGCCAATCTATTTTGGGTATCATTAAAATTTTTATTTTCCTAATAATTGTACCAGACTCTTGGAATCATACAGGAATTGGGTAACTTTGGAGCTAGAAAGGATCCTGGAGATTAACTCAGTTCAACAGGCTCCTTTTACCTTTAAGGAAATTGTTGAGGGTCTGTAGTTATTGGCAAAAATAGGACTAGAACTTAGGATTTGCGGGGTGGAAGAGAAGAGAGTACTCTTGAAGGATCTTAGAATCAGAAGACCTTAGTTTTGAGTTCCATCCTTGCCAACCTAATATTAGCTCAGGGACCCTGGGCAAAAAAAAAAATAATAATCCTAGGTATCAATTTCCTTATCTCTAAAATGAAGGTGCTGGACTAAGCCACTAGATCTCTGAAGTTCTTCTAGCTTTAGTAGTATTCAGAGTCTTAATTGTGGATATAACATTTTATTCATTCACCATTCATTAAGCCTTAGTGTGCAGAACATAGTGTTTAGACATTGAAGAGATAAAAGTTTAGATAAGAATTCCTACCCTCATGGTACTTAGAATGAGTAAGTGATAATTGTAATGTACAATATTACATAAAAGCATTTGTTGCAAAATAGTGCCATGTAAGATCTAAGGAAGAAGGTCTTATTAATAAGACTTAGAGATATTAGTGTTACTATTGTTCCGGTTTTAAGTGTTAGATTCCTTAGGAGTTCAGCAAATGGATTGGTTGAAATTAAAATTCTTTTATAAAAACTTATATCAGTTGGAAATTTGCCACTAATTGGAAATTGCAGTTTAGGGATAGCTCTGGGATTGTGTATCAGACATTGATGCATGCTTTCAAATTGAGACACCAGCTGGCTTAAATGAAGTATAAATGGTTCTAGGCAAACTAGTGAGATATGTTGGAGGAGGAAGGAGTCCCACATCAGATGTAATTTATATTGAACTGAAGTGTTTTAATATTTTGTGGTTATTTAGACAGCTGTAAAGTCACTTCCTTTTTCAGTGTATTTGAAAACTAATCTGTATGCTTAATAATCTCTGCTTTTGGACTTGATACTTTTAATTTTTATTTTGAAAATGGTTTTCACTAGCTTTAATTTTCTTTACTTATTGAAATATGTTCCATTGTGAATCTTTGTCCTTTGATATTGGAACAGTGGATAGAAGCTCAGTAAATAGAACGCCAAGCCTGTCTGGAGATGGGAGGTCCTGGATTCAAATTTGGTCTGGGACACTTCCAACCCTTGGGCAAGTCAGATGACCCCAGTTGCCTAGCTCTTACCAGTCTCCTTCCTTGGAACCAATACTTAGTATTGATTCTAAGAGAGAAAGTAAGTTTTTTTAAAAAAGACAAGAAAATTCCTAGTAACTTAAAGGGATGAATCATATGACTAAATTAGCAGGTCTAGTAACCTCTTAGATTTGTGCTGTCAGTGAGTTAACGGCTCTCTTTAGTACTTGTCCTATTTCTAAGGACTAAATTAAAGCAGAGTTGAGGTAGAAACAAGTATTTGTGCCACTAATAACTTAGTCATTTGTTATGTGTACATGTTGATGCAGGTTTCCATGCTTTCTCTAATGACTATAGATAGAGAAAGCCTTTTCCCCTCAGCTCAAAATTACAGGGTTTGGGGAAAGAGGTATGAAATGTAGTTGTATGGTATGGAAACATTGGAATTTGAACTTTTAGGAAAAGAAAAATGTGTATCCTGCTACTTTTGAAGTGTTTTTGGATTTCTTTTTTGTTAGAAAATATAAGGAAATTTAGAGCTTTTTTATATTTGGTAATGTTCTGAGTAGGCTCCTTGAACTCGCATTTGTCTGAGGCTTAAAAAATAATGAAACCTCTAACTTGAGAGTACAACTATGGAACACTTCTTAGATTAGTGGAATATTTTCAGAGCAGTAGAAAAAACCCTGGACTTGAAGTCTTTAGACTTGGGTTCAAATTTTTGGTTTCATTAACTTCTCTCAACTGGTTTCCTCATCTGAATTGTAAAAAAAAAATAACTGGCTTTGCTCGAAAAGAGTTTTGAAAATATTGTAAATTGCTCAATAAGGTGTCATGTGTTATTTCCAATAATCAAGTTGTCTACAGTCTAAACGTCTGGGTAAATTGAAGTAGGTCAGTTGTTGGACTATAAGAGAAAGAGGAACAATAGAAAGAACATTGGAGGAGCAGCGAGGTGGCACAGTTGATAGAGCACCAGACTTTGGTTATCAGGAGACATCCTAGCTGTGTGATCTTGGGCAAGTCACTCAAGTCCAATCATCCACCCTTTTCCAAGATGGAAGATAAGAGTTTAAGAGGAAAGAAAAGAACATTAGATTTAGAATCATGGGTTTCAATCTTAATTCAGTCACTTGACTATCACCTTGGAAAAGTCATTTTAAGTTTGAGTCTACTTTTCATCAGACCTTTTTATTTATTGGTATCTTGTTTTTATATTAGTCTACAGATATACCTCTCTTCCCTTTTTCCCTATTCAGAATCTAGACATCTCTTGGAATAAAGAATAAAGGGGGAGGAGGGGAGAAACAGTTGAGCAAAATTCACCAAAACATCAGTTAAGTCTGACAGTACTTGGCAATATTCCACACTTGTAGTTTACCATTTTTGCCAAGTAGTTTTTTTACTTCTTGGGCCTTTGTAATTACAATGGTTGAGTGTTTTTGTGTTTTTTTCTTTAGAGTAATTGAGGCACATTTACATGTAATAATTTCATTTCCTAAGTTTGACCTCATTGAGGTACTAGGTAAATGACTGCTTATTGTATCTAACTTGTAACTTGTATTACTTCTCAATTTTACAAGTTGGTTTTAAAGGTGATTGTAACTGTAAACTGCTTTTAAGCTTTGGTATAGACTAGAATGGCAAACACAGATCTTAATCTTGAGTACCATATTGGAAAGTATTTAACAAAATAAATAAAAATACAATGAAACAGGTAATGTTAATAATATAATTTTCTAAGACTTTATACAGGATTCTCATTATTATATGGTTTAGTGGCACTTATTTCTATTTGAGTTTGGCTCCACTGAAGCAGACAACTCCATCTTCTTTATAGCAACATGGAGATAATATGTGGTTGTAATTGAGCAGTTCTACTAGACACAGTAACCTTTCTCTAAGGTGCTTGAAAAAGTATCCTTTAAAATGTTAAGCCTTTCAGAAAGATGGGGATAAATGTGGATACACATTAACAACTCTGGAAACCAATTTGATGTTTGCTCAACATAGCTTAAAATTTCAGAAACTTATATTCCTTTTTGAGGTTCCAGTAGAGTAGAAGTTCATGGAAAGCAGCAGCTGGGGATTTATATCCCCAGCACCTTGCACAGTATCTGGCCAAGTGGGTACTTGATAAATACTTAAGTCAAACACTTCCTTAACAAAAACTATGAAGAAATATTTTAAAATAAGATTTATGTACATATTTTTTAACAGTTAATATCCTTTTAAAATAACCAGGTTTTCTGGTATCTGAAATTTCTAAAATTAAACATCGCTTGATCTTTTCTAAAAGACTTTCTCTTGATCTGGGCTCTTAGGTACAAATGGTAAATTGGATGTGCTGAGAGCTCTTGAAGTAGTCAATGTGTTTTATGAATATGTATATGTATATACAACAGATGTGTGTGTTTCTTATTTAGGTATTTCGGTTGCTTGACTGTATATGATACCCATTTGGGGTTTTCTTGGCAAAAATACTGGAATGGTTTGCTATTTCCCTCTCTATTTTACAGTTCATTTTACAGATGACTTCTCAAAGGCAAATAGGGTTAAGAGACTTGCCCAGAGTGACACTGATAGTAAGTGTCTGGGTCCAGATTCTTACTCAGGTCTTCCTGACTCCAGATCTGGTCCTCCCTCTCTTGTGCTGCTCACATGCTGTTTTCGTTCTTAACATACCCCCATGTCCATTTTTTTAAAGAGATTAAGAAATTTGAGGTATCAGGTAAGGGATGGCAAACCAAGCCAGAGTCCTAATTTTCTTACATGTCCTAATTGTTTGAACTTGGACTAGAACCTAATTCTTAGGTAGTAATTTGCCCACATCTAGATCTGTCTGTCTTTGTCTCTGTCTGCCTATGTGTCTCTTTCTCTCCATTTTTCTCTCCTTTATACTTTGCTTGTTGGGTCATAACTGCAAAAAATGCATTTTTTAAATTCAAAAGAATTAAAAAAATAGAATACCACAGTATTTGGCAAATAAATGTGGTGGTCCCATATTTGCCTTTGAGCCATTATATTGAGTGGTGAGTATTTGTGTTCCCCAAATTTGTGAATATTTATAATCTTGTTTACGTGTTGGCATAAATCAAGCAAGAAAAGTTTAAGGTAAGTAGTATGTAAGATTGGCTTTGTTTTAAATGAGTTAATTATGGTAGTTCACATTTTTATATTAGCCTTGCCTATGGGCTTTTAAAGGTCTAGACAAAGATTGGGATTGTTTCCAAAGGAGATATGAACTGTGGGTATAGAATGTTTGCATATATTGTCAGATGTGGTCATTTTGGTTGGTTTTACTTAAAATTTTCTTTGTAGTTATTGGGGGAAATACAGGTGTATAAAAACATTAAAATATTTTTAAAGAATAGGGAAGTAATTTATTTAAAAGTATTCTTAGAATCAGACCCTTATTTTCATTAGTAGAGCAGGGTTGTTAATGATAAGTCCATAGACAAAGTTGGTGAATTTTGAGGTTTGTTTGTCTGGAAGTTTGTTCATTTGTACAACTAGTTAAAAAAAAAAAACCAATACTCTGGAAAGTTATTAACTATTATTTTGTTTGTAAAATTAAGGTCCAGGTTCTTTAATAAATCATTTTTGAAATATTTTCCTAGCTTTGGCAAATTAACTTGCCAGTTTAACATTAATTATCTTAGTGGATATTTGTCTACTTTGTTATAGTTAGCATTTTTTGTTGGCAGTCTGTAACAGCTTTGGAATGGGTATGCTGGTTAAATCTTGAAAGCGGAAAAGTGATTCTTACTCATGGTTGGGGTTTGTTAACCAGTTAGAATTGGGGAATCTATTTTAGATTTGAGATTTTATATCAACCGTTTCCAATGCTTTTTTATAAAAGATTAATAATCTCAAGCTCAACCCCTTACCATCACCCTTTATATCATTTCCCAAATCTTGTTACTATTTTCATAATAACATCTCAACTTCCTCTTTCCTTTCACAATTAACAACTTGAGTTCAGTCCAGTTACTATTGCCGGACTATTGCAGTATAGCCTTCTAATTCATCTTCCTGCCTCTGATTTTCTCCTCTCATTCATACTCCAGTGATTCCCTAGTATTTCTGGGATCAAATATAAACTCCTGTTTGGGTTAGAAATTCTTTTTTACATATTTCTTTCATTTATTGTTTTTTATTTTAAAACCCTAACTTTCCTTCTTGGAATCAATACTGGGTATTGGTTTCAAGGCAGAAGAGTGTAAGGGCTAGGCAATGGGGATTAAGTGACTTGCCCAGAGTCACACAGCTAGGGAGTGTCTGAGGTCAGATTTGAACCTAGGACCTCCCACTTCTAGGCCTGGCTCTCAATCCACTGAGCCACCCAGCTGCTCCCATAAATTCTTAATCCATGTCATACACTAGCCTTGGGTATCTGTCCCTTTGGCTCTTTATTGATTCTGTTTGCTTCATCTTTCCCTACTCCAGTCTGCTCTCTAGTCAGATTGATCTTCTTAAAGCATAAGCCTGGCTAAGTCACCCATCTTGTACTCAATAAATTCCATTGATTTCCTTATCACCTCCTTTTAAAGACCTCCATAATTTGTATCCTTCATGCCTTTCCAGTCTAATTACACTATATACTCTGCCCACCCATCCCCAGTACTCTGTGACCCAGTGATATTGTCTACCTACCTGGCCAATATCTTAGCACACTTTCTCAAAATGTGGGTATTTTCACTATCACCCCTGCCAGGAATTCTTTTCCCTCCTCATTTCTGCCACTTGGTTTCTTTTTAAATCTTGGCTAGCTAAAGTCACACTTTCTATAAGAAGCTTTTCCTACTCCTCCTTAAATAGTGCTTTCTCTGAGATTATTGTCAAATTTTCCTGTGTATCTTTAATTTGTACAGTTTCTTTCCTATTGTCACTCTGGCTAGATTTTAACTCTTAGAGATCAGGAACTATTTTTTGCACTTAGCACTTAGAATAATCTCTAATATCTAATAAAATGCTCTTGATATGACTTCATGTCCCTTCCTATATTTGTAATCTTTTATATGTTATTCCCCTCTACTCTCAGCATATGCTCTAGCCTATCTTAATGCTTACAGTATGCTCTATCTCCCATCATTGTGTCATTTCAACCATTTTTTTTCCTGACCCTGAATCCTCCCCTTGTGACAAAAACAATTAAGAAAAAATGTGGAGAGACCTTGTCTGATTCTCACATGTTCTGATTAACCCCTCCCTCTGCCATCAGGAAAATATGCTTCATCTATTCTTAGGATATTCTTTTTAGTTTTTCAATTTACTCATCAGCTTCATCTTTGACTTTGTTGACATTATATGTACTGTGTTCTTTTTTAACCCTTTAAGTACTTCAATGGAATTGACTTGCCAGTGATTTTTCAAAAAATCTTTAAAGGCTGCTTTCATAAAAAAAAGGGAGATTGAAAATAATAAGCAAAAATATTTTATTCCTATGCAATTATTGAATATACTAATACCTTACTATTCCCTTTTTCTTTTCAAAAATTTTATTTAGAATATTTTATCATGGTTACATGATTCATAATAACTTCTAACTAACAGAAGAGGTATCACATTATTTTCATGTTGTGTTTACCAGTTACAGGGCCATCCAGGTGAATAGAAGAATGGGATAGATGACTAGCTCAGTCATTTCCTGGTAGAGTCCTTGGAAATTAGATTGAAACAATCCTGATGTGGCATGGTTTTTTAAAAATTTATAAATCTAGGAGAAACAAATCTTCATAAATTAAAAAAAATATTATTGGTGCATACACACACGCACATTTTCTTAATGATTTCCCAATGCTTGTTCCATTAGTATATATGTGGAGATTTGTTAGAAATATTTCATGACTCCAATTTCTGAAATATGTACAAGATGTTAGTAATTTTAAGCTGAACTTGAAGTAAAATTCATTACAGAAATCATGTTCAGTTTGGATTGTTGCTTTCTGATTAATTTTTGGTTTTTAGGATATAACATTCATTACAGAAATCATGTTCAGTTTGGATTGTTGCTTTCTGATTAATTTTTGGTTTTTAGGATATAACATATTAGTATAGGACAATTATTTATTGTAATTGATGGCATGTTAATTTACACATTTGTATTTTTAAAGGTTATATATAATATTTAACACCTTTTGCTTACAGATTACAATCTAAGGGAATGTCATAAATTCTTTTTATCATAAGTTTTAAGAAATCATAGGTACCAAGTAATAATATCTAACACTTATATACTGTTTACTGTGTGCAAGACAATATGCTAAACACTTTCCAAATATTTAATCCTTAACAGTCTTGAAGGATTACTCAAGTTCTTGCTTAGGTGATCTGTGTGAATGATGTTTAGGCTGAATTATATAAAGTTTTTAGAATTTTATTAAATTAAATTCTCTATTCAGTCTTGAGAATAGGTAGGTAGTGATATCTCCCATTACATATTTAAGCCTTATCTTGAATAATTTGTTCAGCAACATCTGTTGCTTTCTGAATCAGGAACATTGTATTTAAAGTTTGAGTCACATTTGCTTAAAAAACCATATCGGAGAGCTTTCTCATTAAAAGTTTTTTAGTTTTTCCTGTACTGATATAAATGTACATATTTGTTTGGCGTTGGATGTTTGGGTTCGTAGAATTTAGGATTGTAACTGTGCACTTTATAGGGCTTTCCTTAAAAACCTAGTTTTTACAACAGAATAGAACTCATTATAAGCTATCTTCTTCATGGAAACAACCTGCAGCAGATTCATTTTTTGTTTAGTAGTAAATTGGGTCTATATTTTAGGAGCGGTGAAATGCTTGCTCTAGGGTGTCTGTATGATTCTATAGACAGAACTGGATGGGGCCATTCATTTTATACTTGAAACTAAGGTGTAAGGTAAGTGACCTATAATTATTAGGGTCATTTATATTTATAGTTTCTTTTTCTTTGTGGAATTGACCTGAAATTTCTACCATGCCTTGGAAGATGGTTGCTAGCTTGCATTGGTAGGAGTTTCATCATCTGTCAGTTCCTTATACCAGTAAAGTGATAGGTTTATTATCTATCTATTCCTTGATTGTAGTTGAAAGATTAAATGGGTAGTTTGTTTTGGAAAGAAAGGTAAAGATTTATTTGTTTGTTTGTTTGTTTGTTTTGGGTGGAAGAGTGAATGCATCACCTTGTGGGAATCAGGAGTCTTTTTATATAACAGTGTAAAGACTTAAGTTGTAAAGGGATGATTTGGAATGAAAAAGGCTAGTGATAGTAAACACACACTCTCATTCTCATTGAAAGATTTTGAAACTTGCCTGCTAGAGAACTGTAATGTAAGGATTATGTGATTTTCAAACCCAAGACTTCAGTCCCAATGTGTCAAGTCCCATTTCCTCTCCCTTCCCCAAAAGTGGGCAATATATATACATTTAGGTAAACCTTATTTTGTATCAAAATGATATCTCTTTTCCTCCCTCCTCCCACCCCCACCCCCATCCCCCACTTTCTGTCTTAGAATCAATACACAGGGTAAAGGTTTCAAGGCAGAAGAGTGCTAAGGGCTGGGCAGTTGAGATTAAGTGACTTGCCCAGGGTCACACAACTAGGAATGGCTTAGGACATACGTATTTGATCCCAGGTCCTCCTGACTCTAGGCCTGGCACTATTTACTGTGCTACCTAGCTAGCTGTCCCCAAGGTGATATTTTAAAAAATTGATTTCCTCATTTTTTGATACGACATTCATTCCTCCTTAGTTCCCTCTTTCCAGGTGAAACTCTTCCTTATAAAGAAAAGCACTTTTAAAAAGCTAACTAGCCATTTCATATCAATAGTTTATATTTCTATTAAAAAATTGATAATTTCAATATCAAATTCTAGGACTGAAATTATTCATTATAGTTCAGAGTTCTGTTACTTTTTAGTATTAGTTTACATTGTTATGGTTGTGTATATGTCATATGTTTTTACTTGATTCCTTTTCATTTCTTACACTCATATACCACAATTTGTTTAGAGAAATTTCATTGAAAAAAAATTTAATTAGTACTTGAGAGTGCAAGAGGTTAAAGTAAAGATATGAAAGATTTTCATTCTCTATAATTAGTGGACATCCATTTTGTTTATATTTTACATTTTTTGCTATGAGAGTGCTTCTATGATTTACTTTGTTTACATATGGCTTATCCTTTGGCATTAAAATTCTTGGGAAATATGCCTAATAGTATCAGTATGAACAATTCACCCACCTTTTTGTACAGTTGTTTAGTTTTTAATTGTAACATAGAATTTTTTAAATACATTCAAGATTCTGCCAGCTCTAGTATACTATCTTCCTCCATTTCCTCTGTTTAGTTTCCTTTTTTTTTTTGCCAGTTTTTCTGGGCATGAGGTAAGATGGACTTTAGTTTACATTTCTCTTATTTGTGATTTGAAGTCTTTAAAAAAATAGTTGGATCATTTCTCATAAACTTTAATGGTGATAAAAGCAATGTGGATAAGGTATCAACAAAAAAACCTCACAGAATATGAAATTTGTAGAAATCACTATTTTTCTTATTAATAACAAGATTCAGGAGGAAAAGAAATCCCATTTAAAGTAAAAAGATATTAACTGGAACATCTTGGGGTGGATCAGTGGATAGAGAGGCCCCAAGCCTAGAAACAGGAGGATGACCTTAGATACTTTTTGTAGCTGTGTGACCCTGGGCAAGTCAATTAACCCCGATTCTCTAGCCCTTACCACTCTTTTGCCTTGGAACCAATACTTAGTATTTATTCTAAGATGGAAGGTTAGGGTTTTTTAGAAAATAATATTAGCTACTTTAGAGTGCTAGAGGTTTGAAATGAAGATGTAAAAAATGGATTTTTAAAGGGTTGAGGTAGTGAGGAAAGCTGGAAGAATATGAATGAATGAGAAGAATTTTAAGGGCTTAAGACATTGGAGGTAAGATAGTTTGGATGCAATAGATGTAAAAGTATTACTGCCCAGGAGTTTGGCCACAATCATGTTGAAAAAGGGATATTAGGGATTTATGGCCCATGAAAAATGAAGTCTTGAGAATGAAGGTTGGGTTAGGAAGATTTATGGACATGGTATGCTGAATTCTTTGAAGGGAGCAGTCCAAAGGTTAAGACAAAAAAATATATATATATATAAGATGATGGTTAATATAGAGTGAACTTAGGAGGGTCTTGCACATTCCTCCTGACACATGGTATGATATGAGTAGGAATGAGAGGTCAGCACTATAGAGAATAGCAGGTGGCAAGTGTTAACTTGAGCTGTGGTTCCCAAAATATGACCCTTGTATTTCTAAGAGTGATGTTCCCTGAGACCTTTTTAAAGGGTCTCTGAGGGCAAGACTATTATTTTCATAATACTAAGATGTAATTAAAAATATTACTCCACTCTCCAACTGCATATGTCAGGCTAGATTTTCTTCATATGCTTCAACTAAAATAACATTGTAACAGATGGCATACAGAAGCAGATATGAGAATCTAGCTGTCTGTTAAACCAGACATAAAAGAGATTTACAAAAATATGTAAAACAATGCTACTGTTAAAGTTTTTTTTTTTGTTTTGGAAACTTTCATAAAAATCTTTTAGCATGTAATTTTTAATTTTAAGTTTAGATTTCAATTAGGTATAAATTTCTATTGATATAACCCACTTACATACACAAAATTTTGCTCTTGCAGGGCAGGGGGTCTTTAATATTTTAAAAAAGAGTAGAGACCAAAAAAATTGAAACCTTTGCTCAAGAGAAAATCAGGTATCAATCATAAATTGTAAAATATCTGAAATTGGAAGGAGTATAAGAAGGAAGAGATCTAAAACAAATAGATTGGTTATTAGCAAAGAGGTTTTAGAGAACAGAACTAGATAATTGTTTTGGGGAGCAGTACAAGGAAGAGAGAGCATTTTTCTTCCTGTACTTATTTTTTCATAGAATGATTCAGTTGGATTTTCCAAATGTAGGAGACTTTTTAGTGACAGGAAGAAGACAACATATGGGGCAAAAGGGAGAAAAAGAATGAGTAAAAGAAGGTAAAAAATAGTTTTGACAGAAGAAATATGGGGACCTGGTTATTTTCTTAGCTGCTTTTTTTGATCATGTTTTATAGTTGTTTGAGGTACCACTGACTTCACATTCTTTTGTCAGACCAACTCAATATTTTTTGTTCTGAAAAGTCATTATACTTTTTCCTTTCTCATTCATTAGTTTAATAACATCAACTGCAGTGTTCTAAGGAATTCTTTTTGCTTTAAAACAAACTTGATAGGAGGAGAGAATGAAACATAAATTGAAGGTGCTTATTTATTTTACAAACTGATTAACCTAGAATCTAAAACCTTGTTTGATAATGATGATGAAAAGTGCATTTTATATAGAGCTTTAAGGTTTTCAAAGTTTTACATGTTTATTTTATCCTTCTAACAATCCTGGAAAGTAGATGTTTTTAACTCCAGTTTTCAGATAAGGAAGCTGATGCAGATAGTTTGATAAGTCAAGTTGGTAAGAAATAGTACTAGTTAATAGATCTGCCAGGAATATTAAATATGATCTTCTAAGACTAGAAGTAAAAATATTAATGTGTCTTAGCAGTAAATGCAAAAAATTTTTGTTGGTCAAATATTGTTCCTCACTTAACTAATTAGGATACCTTGGATGTATTTATCTTAAACTGAATTGCGTAATTTGACAGGAGAACTGACAGGGTTATTATATAATTTATATGTTTGTGGTGATTTGCTAACTTGTGATTTGTTTATAATTATCACTAGAAATTCAGTCTGTTTTTGTGGGCTTAGCCTGAAAGTTTTAGGATTAGAATTGAAATACACAAATAACATCAAAGAAAGCTTTGACCTTTTTCTTTTTCCTGAGTGTGGCTAAACACAATATCTACTAGTAATATTAGTAATTTTGGTATTTCCCTTGGACATTATGAAGTAATTACTGATTTATTTGAAAGTGATCTAACTAGCTGTAAACAAAAGGTAAAAACTACTGTGTTACTAACATGCAAAATATTGTTGTATATTTTAAATTAGGTATAGAGACAAATCAAACATGACATTCTAATTGCCTTTAGAAGCATAAGCTGTGGATAATAACTTAAACTTTGCTGAATGTTAAGAATCTAAAAATGATTCTCTGAAGATTAGTATGTCATTACTATATTGTATTATCTCAGAAAGGAGGAAAACCTAAAAAAAGGAATTCAGTGATGTTACTTCTGGGTTTTTTGTTGCTACAGGGCTTATTTGGACTGATTATATATAAATCACATAATTCCTGCACTAGAACATTTCAAAGTATAACTGAAGAAGCAGTACAAATAAGAGCTTTTCAGGAGCTCTTGATGATGTTTTTCTTTGAGCATTAGATGATGTACATATCTGGGAATCTCTTTTTTTAATGTTTGAATTGATTAGCAGAATTGGTGTTATTGGACACCAGAACAAAACCATAAATTTATTTTGCAGTGTAGTATTTCTTTGCCTTTGAAGTCTTGCTTTAGGACCAGATAAATTTGGTTTTGTGAAACAAATGAAAGAGGAGACTACTATAAAGAAATTGCTTTCTGGTAACCTAAAAGTAACAAGGACTGTGAACATGCTGGTTTCTAGATTGATAAATTTTTCATTAATTTGAATTGTGCATGTCCATGAGATGAATTCAAAGTCATTTAATTAAACAGGTTTTCATTGAGCATCAGCGAGGGTACTGTGTATGGGGGATATAATGACCCCAACAGTTCCAGGCTCAAGGAATTTAAATGCTTTTTTTTAGACTAAAGGATATTTTCAAATCCATAAAATATGACATAAGATTACCAAGGAAACCAAATGTATCACTGGTTCCAAAATATTTTTAAAAAATGAACTTATAGATTCCATATTAAGAACCTCTTTAGTGGGAAGATTAGGAATGGCTTTTCATTTGGAGATACAACCACATTATGCCTGGAAGGAAGTGCTAGTCAGGAGAAAATGTATTCACAGAGATGCAGATCAAACACTAAATTTGGGAAATAGTAAGTAGTCCAGTTTGTTTAGAACATTTTCTATAAAGGGAGAGTAATGTGAATAAGGCAGGAGAGATAGAATGGATCAAGATTTTGATGTTAAACAGCAAGCTGAGGAGTTTTTGTTTGGTTTTTAATTCTGGAGGCCTTAGGGGTTCTATTAAATAATTTTGAACCAAAATGGTGGTCGGACCTTTGATTTATAGGAAATATAAATGGATAATTTGGATGGAGTTGAAGGAGGAATGGGATGCTAATTAGGAGAGTGGCTGTGTGAGTTGGAGAGATGAAGGCAGATTTGGGAACTGATTGGCTATGGGGGTAGAGAATTGAGGAAGAATGAAGAGTTGAGGATGACTCCCACGTTTGATAGGAAGCATAAGTGGTTTCCTAAAAAGAAATAAAAGAGGATAGGAAGAGGGAAGATTTGGGGGGCAGGGGGAGGGTGAGTTTTGATTTCAGTGTGAATAATTCTTAATATAAATTTGTTTTGCGTAAGACTGATTTCAGGAATGTTGTATGTTAAAATGCTTTAACAGAGATTATTATTTAGAATTATTTTGGGATCTGAAGAAATCTTTTTAGCACTGATATTTAGCATGAGGTGCCCAAGAAAGTGAAATGGCTTGCACAAAGTCACACAACTAGTTAAAGGCAGAGCTTAGACTAAAAGTAACATTTCTTGACCTCTCCTTCTGATGCTCTAAACTAGTGGTTCTCAAACTTCTTTATCTCAGGCCCCCTTTACACTTGAAGATTCTCCAAAGAACTTCTGTTTATGTGGGTAATAGCTCTGTAACATTAGAAACTTTTAACATATTACTGTTACTATGAAAATAGTTTGACCTTGTTATCCTCATTTTAGGATGAGGAAACTGAGGCTAAGTGATTTGCCCAGGGTCACGCAGCTCAGTACGTATCTGAGGATGGCTGTGAACTCCGGTCTTCTTGACTTGGTCCAATACTCTGCCCATGGTGTCATTTAGTCAGGTTCCAATTTTTCAGAGGGAGGAGACTGAGGCCCAGAGAAGTTACAAATTATTTAAAATTATTCAAGATTGTTTTGTGGTTAGAGATTTTGGAAGTATCAATATACTATTTACAGAGTATTTGTTATGTATGTTGCTAGCTAATACTCTTAAACAGATTGTCAATAATTTGGAAAGTATCTTTGTTAAAAGTATGTTTAGGATAATGATATTGAGATCTAACTGATATATTAGAAACCTAAACAAAATATTTTTGTGTGTGCTTTCTTGCTAATTTTTTAACCTTGTAAAATATTTTATTTTAGAACAAATTCTGTACAACATAAAACAAGAATATAAACGTATGCAGAAGAGAAGACATTTAGAAACTAGCTTCCAGCAGACAGATCCTTGCTGTTCTTCTGATTCACAACCACATGCATTTCTTCTCAGTGGACCAGGTTCTCCAGGTAAGTATATTGAAAACTTGATTTTCTTAACCAAAGAGAAGATGGTGGAGTTTCCTCACATTCAACTCAAAAATCTCTAGGGTATGGTTTGTCATTTCTCTGTTTTTCTGATTAGCCATTTTAAGGTGTCATTGGCAAAAGTACTTTCTTCTGATAGAGATGTTTAATAGTGTTACAGCCTAGTTTGCAAAGTTAAGAACTTGTTTTCCCAAAGGATCCAGAGACATGCCGGGTGACTATGAACTATGTTGTAGAAATGGTTTCTTGTAATGGATATAGGATTAAAATTGGTTAGTCTGGTTTGGATGATTGGTAAAAAATATGTTTTGTACTTGCATAGCCTGCAGCCACAAAGAAATATATTTGTGGGTGGGCACCTGAGAAGGAGATTGGAAACTGAGGGAAAATGGTGGAAACTGAGGGAAAATGGGTAAAGAGAAGGAGAGAGAAAGAGAGAGAGAGGGAGGGAGAGAGGGAGAGGGAGGGAGGGAGGGAGGGAGAGAGGGAGGGAGGGAGGGAGAGGGAGGGGAATTGCTGAGGAGTGTTTGGTCTGTGGATCAAAAGACCTTAAGTTTTTGGGGCTGGGGGTTAAACCTTTTTTAGTATCAATTCTAAGACAGAAGAGTGGCACGGTTTAGGTGATGTGGGTTGAGTGACTTGCCCCCTGGGGTCACACAGCTAGGAATTGTTTGAGATCAGATTTTGAAAACATGATTTTTTCAATTTTAAAAACTGGCTAGATGCTATTACAGTGAACTTCTGAGGATTTGGTACAGTGCAATTTTTTTTAGTAATGAATAATTTGGGTTTTAAAAAAATCACATCATGAACAAAGAAATTTTTTTCTTTGTTTCTCTGAAGAAAGCATTGACAATGCCTTAGAAATAGGGAGGCTAAGACTTAGGAACTGGACGTGTAAAGAATTTCACTGATTCAGAGAATTCCTGGATGAGGATGTGTAGACTACTAGTCAATACCTCTGCAACTTAGTGCCTTAGAGAAAGTTGCTTATTGATCCATGAAGCTGCCAGTATGTGTCAAGAATTGGGAATTGGATCCAGATTTTTCTGCAACCAAATCTAGCGTTCTGCACTGCCCTATGCTGACTAACGAATACTTTTATTAGTAAATTATAAAGTGAAATGCTCAATAAAGTAGCACTAGATAGATTCCAATAGTGAGTCTATAATGTGAGAAGAAATAGCCTACATATAACAATAGCTCATAAAGGTATCATCATCATCATTATGGGAATTAATATAACATCAGCCAACTTTGTTAGGTACTGTAAAGGAATAATGAAAGATAAGAACACTGAGAGTCTTAATTCCCACAGAGTTTAGTCTAGTAAGGCTCTTAATCTGGAGTCAAATTCTTTATAGTTTTATAATTCAGGGAAATTGATAATGTATTTTAAATATTTTTCCATTAAAATATTTTTGAGTGGGTAGTTCTTATTTTTTTTAAATAATTTTTCTCTAATTACATGTAAAAACCATTTTTAACATTCATTAAAAAATTATTTTTTGAGTTCTAAATTTTCATCTTCTTTCCCCCCTTCCCCCCAGATGGTAGGCAACCTGATAAAGATTTTACATGTGCCATCTAAAACATCTTTCCATATTATTTTGTAGACACCTAGTCTTAAAAAAAAATAAGTGAGTGAATGAAAGTTTTAATTAAGCACTTGTTATTGTAAACCTTACAATTTCTTAGACTTATGAATGTTGGAAATTTCACCATTAGGGAAATTTCATACTTGGAAAAAATTTCCTACTGATAGTAAGAACTCTATTAGAATATGAAACTCCTTGGCATGGGAGGATCCTTCTCCTCCCTACTTACGACTACTTTAGGACAGAAACCTTTTGCTAAACAATGGAAAGGGCTTTGACCTATGCTTAAGCATAGAACAGGAAGTTCTTTGAGTCATGATTGATTTTAGAATTGATACAATAGAGATACTTGGAATGACAGAACCAGGTCTTGGAATTTACAATCTCCACCCTACTCAGTCTAACAGGATTTAGGAAGGGCTGTAGCCATAGATCAAGATTTAATTATTTGAGAATATGACCTACAACAGACATGTGCAAAGGAAACAGACCTCTGGGCGGTCCTGGGTTAAGCTAGAGCCACCATTGGCACTGGGGAGACATGGACAGTGATTGGTAGATGTGAGAACTGAGGGGAGGGGAGTTAGATGGTTTTCTTAAAGATAGCGGGGTCTGAGGAGAGAGGGAGGAGGTTTTGCTCTGAGCGAGGTGGCTCTGAAGGAGGACTGAGGAGGTTGCTCTGTGGGAGGACCAGGAGAGAAGGCTGGCTCTGAAGGAGGAGAATTCTCTGGAAACATTTTAATTATCACATTATTTACCAGACAAATAGAGTCCTAAACCAAGGAATTATGAAGCAAAGAAAAAGAAATATCACTAATGAATATTGAAACAAAAATTTTAAATCTGGACAAAAAGATTCCATCAATATCCCCCCCCACCCCCATCCTTCACTATGATCAAGTTGCAGTAAGTGGGTGATTCTTATTTACTTTTAAAACAAAGTGATTTTAGTATTAGTATTATTTTTTGCTCCAAATTCTTTGTTCCCTCCCTCACCCCATGAGAAGGCAAGAAAAACAAAACCCATTACAGATAAGAAGTCATAGTCAGGAAAGTGGGGGAGGGCAGGAGGAGAGAAAAGTAAAAGAAAGGAGAAACTGAACTCTTTAGTGCATCATTTCTTTGTCTGAAGGTGGCAGATGGCTTTTTCATCATGAGTCCTTTGGAACATTAGTAGACCATTATTTTGATCAGTTATTAAATCTGTCGCATCTGATTACCTTGCAGTTTTACTTATATAGATTGTTCTCTTGGTTCTGCTCATTTTAGTTTTTATCAGTTCAAACATATCTTCCCAGGTTATTTTTGAAACCATCCACTTTGTTTCTTTTATGGCATAATAGGATTACATATTATATGTATGATATTATTAAAATGTATATGCATATATATATATGTGTATATATATATATATACACACACACACACACATGCACACACGGCTATGTGTATAGATCACATTGCTATACCATAATTTGTTTATCTGCTCTCCAGTTTAATGGGCGTCCTCTTACTATAAATATTTTTGTATGAATCTTTTTCCTTTTTCTTAGATTTTTATGGTAGAGCCCTAATTGCTTTAACACTTCTACTAACAGTGCATTAGTGTACCTGTTTTTCCACATCTCCTCTGGCATTTGTCATTTTACTCAATTTAGATGTGAAACAATAAACCTCAGCTAAATTTGTATTTCTCTGTGATTTTGAGCATTTTTTCATATAGCTACTTAGCGTTTTTATTTCTTCTAAAAACTGCTTATTCACATGTTTGGCCATTTGTTGTTTTAGATTTGACTCGGTTCGATGTATTTATTTTAGAAATTCAAACTGACAGAGTAATTTGCTATAAATATAGATTTTCCCCCCTCCCCAGTTTCCTGCTTTTCTTAAGATTTTTATCTACATCGATTTTGTTTGTGCAAAAAAACTTTAATTTTTTATAATCAAAATAATCATTTCACTTCCTGTGAACCTTTTTCTAGGTCATAGACTGGTGTGAGCTCTTCCCCATTCAAAATCTGATCTAATTTCTTGTCTGCTTGACCAATTTGCTTATTCTAGAACATTTCATGTATCCATTTTGAATTTAGCATGGAATGTGGTGAGAGGTATTGATCTATGTCTAGTTTTTGCTAGATTGTTTTCCCAATTTTCACATCAGTTTTTGTAAAATGGTGCGATTATGCCATTATCTGACCTCTTTGGGTTTATCAAACTCCAGATTATTGTGTTAATTTGCTTCTGTATGTTGTATACTTAATTTGTTCCAATGACCAATTGTTCTTTTTCTTAAACCCAGATCTAAATTGTTTCGATGATTATAGTTTTGGATCTGGTACTGCCATGCCATCCCATGCCTTCCTTTTTTTCATTTGATCCCTTGATATTTTTGGCCTTTTTTCTAGCTCTAAAGTAATTCTTAGGTAGCATGGAATGGCAATGAATAAGTCAATTAATTTAAAAGTATTACCATTTTTATTAGGGGCAGCTAGATGGCATAAATAGAGCACAGGGCCTGGAATCAGGAAAATTTAGCTTCCTGAGTTCAAATCTGGCCTCAGATAACTTACTAGCCATATGATCCCGGGCAAATCACTTACCTGTGTGCCTCAGTTCCTTTATCTGTAAAATGAACTGGAGGAGTTTGAAATGGCAAACCACTTCAATATCTTTGTCAAGAAAATCCCAAATAGGACCATGAAGTGTTGTACATGACTTGAAATAACTGAAATTTTTTTATTATATTGTATTATTTTATTATATCTTATTCATTATACTAATCATATTTCTTTGTTTAGTCAGATCCACCTTTATACCTGTGGAAAGTGTTTTGTAATTGGGTTCAAATTGATTGTCTATTTCTTCCTGCTAGATTTTTTGTTGGTAGCGTACAGAAATGCTGATGATTTGTATGGGTTTATTTCATATCTACAACTTTGCTGAAGGTTGTTAGTTTTTTTAGTTGACTCAATTATTATATCATCTGCAAAAAGTGAGTTTTGTTTTCTTGTTGCTTACACTTCAGTTGCTTTCTCTTGTCTTCTTGCTATTGCAAGAAATGCTTGCAAGGATTTCTATTACGTGGTAAATAGGACATTCTTACTCTGATCTTATTGGAAGGGATTCTAGCTTATCCTCCTTAAATGTTTGCTCCTGGTTTTATAGATGACTTATCATTTTAATGAAAACTTCATTTCTGTGCTTTCTAGTATTTTTGTTTTTAACAAATGATTTCTGCATCTATTCAAATCATGGGAGTTTTGCTGTTTTTTTTTTTATATGGTCATTTATTTTTAGAATTCTTCTAATACTGAACCAGTTCTGCATTCTTGGTATAAAATCTTTGTGAAGTATGATTTTTTAGTTCTATGTTTTGATTCTCCTTAGTTTTAGGTATGAAGACCATTTTTGTGTCATAGAAGGAATTTGATAGGAATCCTTTACCTATTTTTCAAAAAGTATGTAATAGTGGAATTGTCCTTTTTTCCAAATAGAAGAATTTACTTATAATTCCATTTGGCTTTAGATTCCCCCCTCCCACCCCTTAGGGAACTCATTTATGACTTTCCATTTCTTTTTACTAAGGTGGAGTTAAGTATTCTATTTCCTGTTCTGTTAAATTGAGCCATTTGTATGTTTTAAAATATTCATTTAATTTTAGATTGCCAGTTTGATTGGCATTTAGATGGGCAAAGTAGTTCCTAATTATTGCTTTTATTTCCTCTTTATTGATTTTAAATTCTCCAATTCATTTTCAGTACTGGTAATTTTGATTTTCTCCTTTGCTTATTTCAAATCAAATTATCCAAGTGATTCATTTATTTTAAACAGCTAGTTTTATTCCTCTTTTTAGCTTTCAATTTTGTTTCTCCTTTGATTTGCAGGATTTTTATTTTAATATTTAATTTGATTTTTTTCTGGTTTTTTTTTTTTAGTTGCTGATCAACAGCAACTTCTTTCACTCTTTATATAAATGTTTAAACATAGAAGTTTTCTCCCAAGTACTGCTTTGGTTGCATTTCACAAATTTTGGTAAGTTGTCTCATTGTTGCCATTATCTTTAATCAGATTATTGATTCTATGATTTGTTCTTTGATCCACCCATTCTTTAGGATTAGGTTAGTTTCCACTTAATTTTTAGACATTGCTTCAAAGCCCTATTATTGAATGTAATTTTTATTGCATTGTGATCAGAAAAAAGATATATTTGATATTCTGCTTTTTTTGAGGTTTATTTCATATGATGGTGCCACATACAGCTGAGAAAAGGATATATTTCTATTCCCATTTTCAGTATTCTAGAGATTTCTTTTGGTTAGTTTACATAGGTCAGAGAAAAGTAAATTGGTGTGCCCCCCTCCCCCCGTAAATTTTTTTGCCTGTTAATTCCTGTAACTAACTTCTCCTTCAATAATTTGAATATTATGCAGTTTGTTGCATGTGTTCAGAATTGTTATTATTTATGGTAGCATTTAGCAAAATCTATATTGTTTAGCTTTTTAAACTAGAGCTATTTTTGTCTTTTCTTTGCCTGAGAAAGTTAGATTGCCAAAACAACAGATTTTGTTCAAGCCCCATATTTTTTCTTTGTGTGTTTTTTTGTTTCAAGTGTAAACCATATATTGTGGGATTTTGGTTTCTAATCCATTTTGCTATTTTCTATTTTATGGTCTAGTTCATTGTATTCACAGTTAAACTTTATTTTTCCCTCAGGGCTATTGACCATGGGTTTCCTTAATTTCCCTCCCTATTCCACCCCCAATTCCCTTTTCTTAACCCCTTTCTTCCTTGTTGGGTAAGATGAACTTCTTTATCCAGATGTGTTTATTTTTTCCTCATTGAACCAGGTCAAATATGAGATTGAAGTTGACCACTTCCCCCTCTTAATCCACCCTCCATTATATAAACTCTTCCTTTCATAAACCATTAATGTGAGCTATTTCTCTGTTTTTCCTCCCCTACACTTTTCTCAATGCCTTTTTTTCCCTACCTTCTTTCTTGGTATTTATTAATTCAGAAAGAGCAGCAAGGGCTAGGCAATTGGGATTAAGTGACTTGCCCAGTATCACACAACAAGTGTCTTGAGGCCAGATTTGATACAAATGTAAACAGTCTAGCCTTTTTTTTTTTAGTCTTTTATGATTTTTCAATAATATTTACCTTTTTATGCTTCTATTTAATCATGTTTGAATGTCAGATTTTCAGCTCTGGTCTTTTCATTTGAGAATATTTGAAAATCTGTTTCATTGAATTCCCATTTCACCCCCTGTGGTAGAATTATACTCAGTTTTGCTGGATAAATTATTCTTGGCTATTTATTCTAGCTCTTTTGCCTTCTAGGATATCATTTCAAGTTCCTAGTTTCTTTACAGTAATCTTTGATTCATATTTGATTTGGGAGGCTACCTTGCTCCTTGACCTGGGAGTTCTGGATTTTGGCTACATTATTCTTTGGAACTTCATTTGGGGTTTCTTTCAAGTGGTTACTAGTAGATTCTTTTGATTCCTACTTTTAAAACTTTGGTTCTTACACATCTGAATGGTTTTCCTATACAATTTCTTGAATTATATCTAGGCTAATGTTTCCAGGCTTGGCGTTCAATCTTATTAGCCCTCTTCTGATACCCTCCTGGCTAGCTGCTGCCTCAGTGTTTGCAGACCTCTTTGTCTATGTCTATCTTCCTAAGCTGCCTTTGACAGGAAAAGTGACTCTTAACTTTTTCATGGCTTTCTCAATCAGAATTTGTCTAGCACATTTTCTAAGTTTTATTGGAAGTGAGCTGGATGAAATGCTGGCTCTCCTTTCTTCCATCTGAAGTTACTTTTTAAAATATAAAATTGCTTTGAGAGATAAATCTTTAAGTTCGTTTTTTACCTGTATTCAAATTTGGATATATGAAATCTAATCTGTAGCCTCTTCCTTCCTAGGACTTTTGTAATACTGTTGCCAGAATGTGTCCTAATTAACATTTTAGTTCCTTTGTAAAACTCAGAACCATGGACATATGCTGAAATGTTCTTAGTTGTCAATTTATAATGGAGAGGGGGAAAAGGACATTTCATTTTATAAAGAAGTAGACTATGTGAAGTAATTTCTAGTTATCTTTTAGGATATAGCAAGTTGTAGATAGTATATAGACCATGTTTTTTGCAACTTCAGTCATAAGTGGCTGATTGGTTGAGTCACACTAGCTAATGACCTGACTAGTAAAAATCTGGATATGCATAGGCACTTTGTGTATTTTCTGCCATGGCAAAGAAATTATTTTGTTATAGAATCCTTCATTGTAATGACAGATGTTATAAGAAATATCACCACAAAAATCCTTGTACATGAATGGAGAGTTTTAGAAACCACCTTGTTTTGTTTTGTTTTTGGTGCCTGACTCTTCTCCCCACCCTCTCTCTCCTTAGTGTTAGCCATAATCATGCATTGATTATCCAATTTTGTGTGGGACCATCAATTCTTGGCAGCGTCTTTATAAATATGTGATCTTATGATCTCCAAATAAATAATAACCATAGTCATTATTTTGGTGTTTAGAAGAATCTAGAATTGGGTCTTTGGTAGCTTGGGGGTGGGGGATGGGATACACAAAACTCCAAACCAAAAATGGTTAACAACACAAGTAAATTGACTCCTGGTTACAGAACCAAGGGCCTTCCTAACTCTTAAGATTCTAGTTGTGGTTGTGATTCTGAAGTGTATCTTTTTTTCTTCATACATTATACATAGGCTCTTCATCTGCAGCATCATCACCATTAAAAAAAGAACAGCCTTTATTTACTCTAAGGCAGGTTGGGATGATCTGTGAACGTTTGCTGAAAGAACGTGAAGAGAAAGTTCGTGAAGAGTATGAAGAAATTTTGACCACAAAACTTGCAGGTATGTCTACTTGTTACATTTTTGCTCTAAATTCAGCTGCTGCTTTCCAGACTCTGGAGAGTATACAGTTGTTTTTTGGGGAAAAAAATAACATTCTAGAAAATACAGTTTCATCCTCAGATACTTGAAATGTTGATACTGGCTTTTTTTTTTTAAACCCTTACCTTCTGTCTTAGGATCAATACTGTGTACTGGTTCCAAGGCAGAAGAATGGTAAAGGCTAGGCAATGGGGGTTAAGTGATATATCCAGGGTCACACAGCTAGAAGTGTCTGAGGCCAGATTGGAACCCAGGACCTCCCATCTCTGGGCTTGGCTCTCAATCCACTGAGCTATCCAGCGGCCCCCAATACTGGCATTTTCTAAACTTTTTAGCTTTTAGTTTAAGCACTTGGTGAGAAAGTTCTAAAAAGGGCATGGATTTATTAAAAAATGAGCCCCAAGTTAGAAACATTTGCTTTTTTGGTTTTCATACAATAATTTGGCTAATACAGTGTTCACTTAGTAAATTTTTTGTCATATATTTAGAATATAACATAAATGGTCCTAAGAAATCTTAGGTTTGCTAGTTTTAGGATTTCATAGAAGAAATCTTGAAAACTGAGTGAGGATTGCTACTTGCCAACCCCATGTAGCTTTAACTCCCAGTTAAACACCCTTTCACAATGGCATGTTGTTGTTACCTTTCATAAATTCAAATTTTGATATTTGATCAGAGAGGAAAGATGGGGAAGAATACCTTGACCCAGGAAGGCTCACTTTTTAAATTACTGTAATTTGACACATTCACCTCTTAATCTGTTTATAGAACAGTATGATGCATTTGTGAAATTCACGCATGATCAGATAATGCGACGATATGGAGAACAGCCTGCTAGTTGTAAGTATTTAGATAATATAATTTAAAATACGTTTATAGGATATTATTTTTAATACTTAAGAAATGTCTGAGTCAGGGTGGGGACCATGATTTGTTTATTACAGATGCAAACTTTAAAAAATTTATCAATGTTCATGGGGAAAATCTTCCATTAATTTTCTTCTTTTTTCCTCAGATGTTTCATGAATCACGTTTCCTGCATTTGTGGGCTGCCTGGTTCCCTGTTGAGTTGTTGCAAGTGGTCCCAGTTAAGACTTGCAGCAATGCCATATTTCTCCCCCTCCCCCTGTGAACACAGGTTATTTCAAGCTTTTGTCAGTGGCAACCACTCTTAGGCAGCAACTGGTTTTGGAGTGCTCCCTGATGTCAATACCACCTGGATGTGGACTGTTGCTACCTGTATTAATAATACCAGTGGCCTCATTTGCTGTATCATTACAATTTGGCTTCTTATGTTAATGATATGTTTGAAAAAAGATTAAAGCTGGTGTTCTAGAAAATGCCCTTCATTGGTTGTGTAAATAAAACTGTAGAATGACACTTCTGATTGAAGTTAGTGTGGTTTTAATAACTGTGCACTACAACCAAGCTGTAACCAGTCATTAATAACTTAGAATGTAATCCCAGGACAATTAAGCAAATAGCCCACAGTACTATCTGTGAAATAGTGAAGGAGAGCATTTCTGTATTCCAGGATTTGGGGGGGGTTAAGAATGGGTTTATATGATTTCTTGTTTTTGTAGTTTTTATTTATTCTATCAGTCTTTAACAAAATGTTTATTGCTGCATTTTTTTTCAGTGTATCATTGTTTTACTGCCCTTGTAGTACTGGAATTTAGTTGGAAAAATAAAACATTTACTTCTAATCTGTTTGTTTTTAATGTGCAGATGGGCTTTGTGCAGTGTATGGATAAAATTAGTGTTTGAAATACAAGCAATTACCTAAGTGAAGGAACTGGAAGTTCTCAGAGAATGACGTTTATCTCCTGTAATCAACGATTTAGTGTTACTGTTTAAAACCTGGCTAAGTTGTTTCTGGTCCTGAAGCAGTTTTTCACCTGATTGCAGTGGTAGGACTTGACTGGCACGTAATTGCAGTTTACACTTTTAGCTGCAGAATTCTAAATTTCAGGGGAATGAGAATGTTTGGGGGCTTTGAAGGTTAGCTATTGGCATGAACCAAGATTTGAACAAAGTTTGTCACTTAGAAATTTATTTTAACTTTTAGGTTCTGCTTTTTAAAAAGGGTTGTTTTTGGTTTTTGTTTTAAAGCCATGCCAGGGATAAGTCATATTATGCTAAATTCCAGTAATACATTTGGCCATAAATATTCTAAAATGATTAACTATTGGAAGTTTCCTAAGTGCAGCTTACTTTTTAAAATGTGTTTTCTGTGACAAGGCAAAGAGATGATTCTGATTCTGTACATTTCCCCCCTGGCTTATTCGTTATTTATCATGAATACTTGGAAGAACTGGTTGTAACCTAATGAAGACTGAAGGGAGGAAAGAGGGAATGAACGGAAGGGTAAATACACTGACCCCGAGGTCTGGTTGTAAATGTCACTTCATCCTGTTTTCCCAGTCACACACACTCTTCCACACCTGGAATTTCAGTGCCAACAGTTGTATTAAAAAAACAGTAATAGGGCTATATTTTATACTTGATATAGGGAGACACCAGTATCTCACTAAAAGGAAAATCAGTGCCTTTTTCCTTCCATTTTTTTCCCATTCCATAAGGAATAATGTGACTCTGTTTGGGTTACAGCATTAACGTAATACATTTTAGATTTTACGAAAATATACAAATCAAATTTCATTGCAACAAAAATTCCATTAGAACAAAAAAAATTTTACCAAATCTTAGCTTATGGCTTGTTTTTCTTAAGCAACAGAATCTGGGCATTTCCTTAGAATACATTTAATGGGATTTGGATATTTGGGAACACACTTTCTTCTAGTGATGGGCCAGATATTTCAGTAGATTTGATAAATAAGTGTCTTCTCTCCCCCTTTCAGGGTAAATTTTTTTTTTTTTTGGTATAGGACAGCATTTTCTTCAGAATTGTGGTATTTTGCTATTGACAGGCCAGTAATTAAATTAATAGCTTATTAGAGTGCTGTTAATGATTTGAAGGAATTCTGTTACTAAGGCCTATTATATCTGTAAATATTGTAGGCTATATGCTGACAATTTTTTTAAAAGCAAATTTAAAATCTAGCTTCCCATGGCCTTCTAGAACTCTCAAATGGTGCTGTGAGAACTATGTTGCTATAATGTGAATCAGTGCCATAAACCCCTAATTAACCACAACACTCAAGTACACTTTTTGGGGGTGGGGCAAGGGGGTGGGGGAAATGTTGCCTTTGAGGGAGAAGTCAATCACAAAGCATATGAATCTCAGGGATTTATTCTAACATCTTCCAGGGTATTTCTTGGCCTCAGTATAGATTCCACCCAGTCCCCCAAGTACCTTTTACTACACGTAGAGGCAAGTAAGTAGACTAGTACTTTACACTTTTTCCAGTACTTAATGGGTAACACCCCACCCCCACAAATCAGAGTATTTTATTTTTGAAGTGTTTGGGTAATAATAATTTTCCTTCATCATAAATAAGGGAATCAGGCAAATTGAATGGCTTTGGTCTAGTTATATTTTGAAGATTTTTATTTTCCTCCATGTTAAGCTGCCATGGATAAGAAAAGTAGGCTTTGTACCTGCTTCTAAAATGAGAGCTATTGTTATAAACAAACTGATTTTGACCAAATGGGAAAATTTTAATTTCTGAAATGAAAATCACAGCTAATATTTGGATAAACAAGTAAATCATTACCTTTGAAAATTAGAAAAGGTAGCCTGGTTTTTGAGAATTCTAGAAGAAATCAAACATGCCAACCTTTTCCTTAGTACAGCTTTGCTTATTCCCAGTGTTGCTCTTGAATTTCTTTTTCTCTCCCTATTAATCAGTTACATATTTGACCTGGGCTAAGGCACCAAGCCTTTCTATAAAAGGGCTAAATTTCTGCTTTTAAGTTGAGGACACTGAACTTACTGATCTCTTCCAGCTTTGAATGAAAATCTTTTATTCTATTAACAAATCTTAGTCTGAAGTACTTTGCAAGAACAAATTAGTTGACTCAGTGAAGGGTCCCGTCTCTGATTTGAGTGGATATTTTAATCATGTTTAAAGTATGCATGTTATTCAACAGGTTTGTGCAAGTCATATCTGTTACGAGGTTCTCAGTGCCTCCAAGGATTTAAAGTCCAAATTTAAGAGGGTACTGGGAAGCGACTATTAGGAAATAATCAGTTCTGACCATGTATTTTCAAAGTAAATAAACTACTTTTCAATACAATGAAGAATTTTATCACATTATTACTTAATTTGACTTCCACAGACTCATTGAATTTTAAAAAGATGCAAGGTATCTTAGAAACCAAGTTTCATGCCTCTCATTTACAAAGGAGACTGAAGCCCACCCAGAGATGTAGTATTTTTCCCAGGACAAGTGAGTAGAACTAGGATTTGAACCAAGGCTTTCAGATCCCAAATATTAGTAAGCTCTCTCTACCATGCAGCTTTTTTAGGGTCCCTCCCCTCTAGATATCATGTTCAGTTTCAAAGGCTTGGAGCCAGAGTGTCCTGGTTTTGTTACTTTCAAAGTTTTTTCCTACTACAATACCTCTGTAAGAACTCTTCTATGTTAGCCTATCCATTAGGCTACTTAATTTTAAAAGATGAGTGATGTGAAACAGATATATTACTGTTTTCTTTATGTGTTGAGTCTTTCAACTCTTAGGCAGACAATGACAGGGATGCAAAGCTGGGACTGAACTTGAAAAAATGAACTTTGAGAATCTTATGCTCTATCCTACTTCCTCTTAAAATAGTAGTTTCTTAGCAACACCAAAGCATTTTACTTTTACTCAAATCTTGACCTACAATAATCTGGGATTTGAAACTAGGCCTTTATATGATAGAATTTATTATCTAGAATGTAAGCTCTATTAAATGACTGAAGTTTACATTGTACATTCAAGATAATTCTGGAATCCTTTCTACACTGATAAGACTGTTGAGTAAGACATTTCTGAGACAGTCATTTTTATTAAAGGCTGTAGCCTCCATGTCAGAATGGAACCACTTGAAACACAGCCTTATAACAAATGTCCCTCCATATATTGTTCTTATTTTCTAATATAGAAGCCTGCTATAAATGGCTCATAGAATCAAGTATTACTTAGTAATCTATCTGGAATTTTGCTATCTGGCAGTCTCACTTAAAAATGGCATCCGAGTAGCCAAAATATGATCCCCCAAATCCCTTGTACCTTATCAGTAAGTTCTTCAGCCCATTTAACACCCCCCCCCCCAATCTAACACACTCGGTTAGCTGGTTTCTAACCCTCTCCCAGATTTTTAAAATTTAAAATTAATTCTGCTAAAGGAGATAAAGGAAAGAGGGAACCATTATAGCTAAGCCCACTAATAGCAAGAGTTAGAGGAAGGTTCAAATCAGCCTGATAAAACCATTGTTTCTACTTAACCCATCAGCTCCTCCTCCCAGATCATTAATATATTTATAGCACGGTACAATAGACATTAATAATAATGCTGAACCATCAGAAGATTAAATTGTTTTCCATATGCTATTGAAGGTAGAAAAATACAGATTAAAATGATATATCAGAAGGGGTAAACCTTCAGTGCTATTCAAGGTTTTTTGATAGCTGGGGTTTTACTGTACCATTTCATCTAGGATATAAGGTTACATAGTCTACTAACAGCTTTGTTGATTTAGAAAACTATAGGGTCTACTGAATGTGATGTGCTTTGAATGTTGATTGAAGCTGTCTTTTTTTGGGAAAATGTTTACTGACACAGGAGTACTTGTATTGGAATATTTAACATTATACTGGTATTCATAATAAAATATGACCTTTCCACATGTTGCATAGCTGATGTTTTGGAGTTGTTTTTGGGGAAAGGGTACCGCCCAGCTACTAGCATTCAGGATGGTAAATGGCAAAATTCATTCAGAACAATTCAGCCTGGTGCCAGTTGGGGATTCTGGATTGCTTTGTGGCAGTCTTAGACCTTGCTGGATCAAAAACAGCTTGCCGCATCTTCATCCCATCTTAGTTTGATTTTCCTCACAAAACAGGGATTAGCGCTTAAACCTTTTCTTCACCTTTAGCTGACAAAATAAGTCTCACCAACCGGTGTACCAAGAGCTAGGAAGAACTCTAGACAGTCAGATCAGCTTAATAAAATTCCAAATGGATACTTTAAAAAATTAATTTCATTGTTTCCATGTTGACAAAACACCCCACAATGGCTTTTAAATACTTTCATCTGTCCATTGTAAATAACCACATCAACAACATACTTAAGACATTTAAAATCATGCTCTCAGCCTGTACAGATATCTTCTTACCTTAGTATTTGTGGTTTAGAGATATAGATATCTTTATATATGTGAGCATTTCATTCTAAAATTTCAGCTTAATTCCTACATAATATTTGATCAAGCATGCTTAATTAAGGCTGTAAGCCATACCCACAACTATTATAAACGAGAGGGCACAGAGAAGTTGTGTTTAAGGGCTTGGTGGCATATTTTTTATATTAGTGGATGTAATCTGGGTCAAGGGGGGTGCATTTATGGTGAATTTCTAACGTTGGGGGCAAAACTCTTCGAGCCACTCCATTAACTTAAACATTTCCTATCATGGTCAGGGAGATGAGAGAGAAGTACATTTAAGCTATAAATATCCAGATTTCAAATAAGCTGTAATAAGTATATAAAACAATTACAATGCTGCTATCCTTACATAAATTGTTCTCTTGGTTCTGTTCACTTGACTCTGACCTGTTTTTATCCTACTCAGGAATCTCTTAAATCACTCTTTTGTTACTTCTTGGGACACAATATTCCACTATGTTGACATACATATCGTAATTTATTCAGTTATTCCCCAATTGTCTAAGAATCAGTCCAAGGTATTCCATTAGATAATAGTGTCTTCCCCTGCTTCCTCTTTCCATTAAAACAAAGAGACAAACAAACAAAAACCTTTATCTTCTGTCTTTGTACTGATTCTAAGAAAAGTGGCAAAAGCTAAGGAATTAGGGTTAAGTGACTTGCCCAGAGTCATACCACCAGGAAATGTCTGAGGTCAAATTTGAACCCAGGACCACCTATCTCTAGCCCAGGGTTCTATCCACTGAGCTACCTAGCTGCTCCCATTTCTTCTTTTAAGATTAGGAAGTTTGTGAGTATTCTCTCCCCAGTCTTTAAGCCCTTCTCCCTATCTGCTTATTTCCCTGGGGAGGGGCTGCCTGTCTATTCTCTACCTAAGAGCAAAACTGATTTGATGCCCATATCCCTGTCCTTTCTCTCTGTGTTTGTAATATCTTTACATGCCCCAATTATAGGCAATAACAAGTTCTACCCTTTCCTTTATACTCCAGAGTATTCCTTCTTTTAGTCTCCTTTTTTCTCTTTAAACTCTGAGGACAAAACCCATCCACCCTCATGACATTTGGTTTTAATTCTCTCAGTAACCTCCGCCATTAAGGTTTTTTCTTCTTCCCTTATTAGAAAGTGAGCACTACATTGCTTACAGTCTCTCCCAGTAGCTCAGTTAATTTACTTTCTTAGTTCATTATTATTATTTAAATTCTTTTCTTGCTTGCATTTCAAAGTGCCTGCTCAGCTATAGTCTTTTAATATCTGAAATGCCTGAAAGGACTCTTCCATTCAGGGTCACTTTTTCCTTCCTCTTGGAGGAAGAGGTTTTGCAAGGTAAGCTTATTCTTGATTGTAAGCCTATCTTTTTTTGCCCTTTGGAATAATGCTCTCCACGATCTCCACATTTAAAGTTGAAGATGCCAGCTCTAGTGTGCTCATGACTATGGTTCCTTGGAACTTAAAAGTGCTATTTTCTGGATGCTTGCTTTTTTCACTGATATATGAAGTCTCAACCTTGACTACATTACTGTGACTTTTCTTTTTGGGGTCTTTTTTCAGAAGGTGACAGAAATTCTGTTTTTACTTTGCCTTCTATTCCTAACAATTCTGGGCAGTTTTGCATCTAGCTTTTTTTTTTTTAAAGTGTGGTTTCCCATGGTTTTTTATATCATTTTCTAATATTTTTCAGGTTTTGTATTTTTTTCCTCCCTCAGAATCATTTTCTCCTGTTTATAGGGAAGTCCTTTCTTTTGGTTAAGGTTTACCACTTCTGATTTATTTATTCTGCTAATTTTTGTCAGCCTGAATTTTTTTTTATCTCTATGTTTCTTCTAGGTATTTGTAATTCTTGTGACAAATTTATTCTTTGAGTCTCTGCTGCTTTTGAAGATTTTAGATTTGCAATAATTGTTACCAGTTGGTATTTACTTTTACTTGACTCTCCTACTTAAGCTGCTAAATTGGACCTCTGTGGTAAGGCTGGGTTCTTGCTTTTGGGGCTGACTGGTCTAAGATTGGCTCTGCTTATTTTTTCCCTGGGTTCCTAGGCTTTCTTGGATTTTGGAGGTTCAGAGCTTTAAATCTTGAGGAGGAGGATCCTTTTAATTCCAGGCTGTGTTAAGAACCCCCCCCCCCCCCCCAAGTCTTGATTACAGTCAGTCATTCAGGTACTTCTTTGGTTGCTTGGGTCTTTCTCTAGGGAGCTGTCTGGCCCCCAGATACAAAGCCTTGAAGGCTGTGTCCTAGGTCATTTTTAATTGCCTGGGAGACCATTCTGTGGTAATCACTGTCTTTGCTGGCAAGCCCCCCTTTCCCATGGCCCTCTTGTACTGTTTAGAGGTAGAGTAAGTCACTATAGTTTCTCATTGGAGTTCTTGATCTTTATTTGGTCTAGCATGAACTTTTAAGGTTTTACTGGAGTAAGTACATATGTGGTTTTCCTCTGTCTTCAGGCAACCATCTCAGTCACATGTTTCTCTATCTCTTCCCTTTTTAATATGCCCCTTTGAAGGGAAAAATAGCCTCTAAACATTTCAAAGATCCTTGGAACCTATTGCTCATGAGATGTGTTAATATTTTCAGTTATAGAAGGGAGAGAGGTAGGAGTATCCTGTGGTGGACAGAAAACTGGACTTAAATATGTCCCAATATGGGCTTTGTGACCTTGAGCAAATCACTTAACTTCTAAGTGTTCCTTGTAGTGCTCTTAATCCTGTAAACTACAATCAGTCAGCAAGTATTAACATACCACCAAACAGAAGTATTGAAATTCCTGCCTTCAAAGAATTTACATTCTAATTGCACAAGATGTTCATTTGCATCTGTGAAGGGAATTTATTTACCTGGACTTTCCTCTTAATAAAGAAAAAATAAGTTTTAACCTCCTCCTCCAACAAGAAAAAGAACTTATGTACCCTCCAGGATTAGCTACTTAAAAACTTTATTTGAACATTTATAGCTGATGAGAAGCTTGTGTGATATCCAGTTATTGCACAACCTACTAAGTGGTCAGTTGAACAAATGTTGGGGTGGGAGGGGGAGTGGAGGAAGAGCTGTGTCAAACCAATTACAGCAAGTAAACAATTTACATTAGTCAAAGGGCTTTATTATGTCACACATACTTCATAAGTTCACAAGGGATTGACTCACAATCTTGTAATGACTTAAAAAAAAAAACATGCCACAGAATTACCAGAGAACAAAACAAGCAGCACTGCTCTCCTGGCACTGCTGACTTGCCCTCTAACAGCCTCCCCAAGTCAGCCTTGCTACGTGATCCGTCTTCTGTTTGGTTGGCTTTATGAACCCTAACAGTTCTAGTTCAGATACAGCTCTAATAAATCGAGCACTGAAGGCAAAAGCTAAGGAAAGTCACCACGTCATGTTTCGGCATCAGTTGAAGAGACTGGGTTCTAATGAAACATATTCAACTAGAACTAAGGAAAGTTAATAGAAATAAAATCAATGTTGAGTACTGAAGTGAAGTCCCCTCAAATTTTCAAGTGGCATAAAATAGCAGTCCCAAATTTCTTAAATAATAATAGCCTAGATAGAAAAACAAGGACTCAAATGAGTAGCTACTGGATTTAGTCACAGGGTTTGACTTTGTAAATCCTTGGTGAAGATTTGGGAAATTGACAGATCAGTAAGTTTTGTATTTTTGAATACCGTAAAACTATGGAAAAGGATACTGGATAATTTCCTTTATCTCTTCTGAGGCTGTGGAATTTGGATCTGTTTCTTCAGCAGCTGTTACCACTGTTGCAAAAGCCTTTTGAAGGGACCAAACATAGAACTTAATACTTTGAATATTTTTAGGCTTGCCAAATATTCTGCACATATGGACTGTACATATTTGTGTCTTGTCCTTTTTTTAATATCCCCTACTTGAGCCAGACCAGGCAGTGCTGCTGAGTAGTATGCACACTTGATTCTTTACTCCACCCCCATCAAAATGCCCTTAATTCTTATAAAGGTTTGGCAATCCTAAATACTGTATTTAAAATAAGTCATATATAATAAGTTGATACCGTGGCTAACTAAGTATACTTATAAGTTTCAAAAATCTGAACAGGCGATGAGGAAGAATTAAAAGCAGCATAAGTCAGGGCTCAAGGGTGACTAAGTGACTCTTTCCCCTCCCCTCCAATTTCCCCCAAAATGAAGTTGCCCTTGGATCTATAGAAGGTTGCTCCCCCCATACTTTGCTATCCTCTGCTGGAGGCATCCTGGTGAGAAATGCTTTTTTCACTGAAAAAATAATATGTTACCCTATGACATGAGTGAAACATGGGTATTATGTTAATCCTCAAAGGACTCGTTTGAGGGAGGAACAATAAAATTCCTGTAGAGTATTACATCTCTTAGAAAAGAAATAAACACAGTTGTCTAAGGCCATGCCCAGTACTCTGAACCCAGTACTTTCTAATTTGGAATCTACTGTGCTTTCACATCAATGTATATTTTGTTCTTTTACTTTGACAATGAATATATCAAGAGGTATTTCAGACTTTCAAAAGTAGAGATAAATTAAAAGAACAAATGTGGATCCTTCAAAGAATCAATGAAACTAAAATATTCAAAGAAAGCTGTCACATATGATGAAATAAATAGGTCATATACTATTTGCCTAATAACATACCTCTGACCAGTCCACGACGTTGATGAGCCTACTACATTCCAGATGAAGTTTGTATGCTATGCAGATATCAGGTGCTACATTTGGAATGGAGTCATCTTCACTTTTCAGAGCCTGATTCTAAAAGTAATGTAAATTGTGACTGCTTTTCTTATAGTTGGGAAGAGACAAAAATCAAACTGTGCTTCAATAAAAAGAACATTAAAAAAAAAGTATCAGTTGTTTCCTATGTCACATTTCATTGAGTTATGTTTATAAACTCCATAGCAAATCACATTTCTTTCCTTCTAAGACTTTGGGTAAGACATTTGTTTTTGAGGAATATTCTCAGGATCAGAGGATAAGAACAATGTTTCTTATTTTTTGTGATCAGTAATTGCTAGGAAAAGGCATAACTGGATTACTCTTAAAAAAGATTTTCTTTTTAATTTTCAACAAAATGTTACTCCATAGTTTTAACAGCCACTTGTCATATACATAATTGAGTACTAAATGAAGATTCTTGGTTAGATAGTATTAAGCAGAGAAAACAGTGACTAATTAAAGCTGAGATTTGAGCCACCAACTCTATAAACTGTCATAAATTCCCAAGTCCTTCATTATAAGAAAGACAGCTTCCAGAGGATCTTAGAGATCATCTAAACCACTTCCCTTCATATTTCAGATGTGAGAACTGAAGTCTAGAGAAGTTGGGTACTAGTTAAAGGTCACAATTTCTACCTACTTCCTACAAATCCAGTGCCCCCCCCCCCCTTACATTGCACTACCTTTTCTTCTTAGACTTCTCCAGTTTCTAATATTCTTGTGAAAAGGAAGAAGAAAAAACAAGGCATTTTTGAGTCAGTCATTTCTCCTTCCCTTCTGGAGGAGTGTCCATTTCCCCCTCCTCCGCCCCCCCCCCCCCAAGGAATTGAACCCTCCTGGGAAAAAGGAAAAAACAACTGGGGGGGGGGGGCGCTGATATATATATATATACACGTACAATATTCTGTCTTTGTTGTCCCTCACTTTTACTGAGTGAAGGTAGGTTTTTTTCGTTATTTGTTCAACTCATTATTGATCATTCTTGTCATTCTTGTTTCTTTTTAGTGATCTTTTCGTCTAAGTTGTAGTAATTGGGATATTTTCCTTTTGGTTCTTGTCCAATTTCTCTTGCAGTGGTTCTCAAATAAGTATTATAGGATCATAGAACTGGAAAGGATCCTAGAGGCCATCTAGTCCAACTCTCATTTTATAGATGAGGAACTGAGGCCCAGAGAGATTAAATGACTTGTCCAATGTCACATAATTAAATCACTACAGGGGTGTTTTCTACTTCCTTAGGTTCATTTGGAGTCTGTAGAAGCTATATTGAGGTGCTAATACTCCTAATCCTACACAAATAGAAAGGCATACAGGGAGCCATTTTACTGGTCAAAGGAAAATTAGCTGGTGTCAAACACAAAAAACATGAGAAAAATCCATTAGAATTAGATTTTAAGAATGTAACAATAAAGAAGTCTGTCAGAAATAAGGCTTATCATGAAAGTCACTAACTCCAACAGGATGCTAGTTTTTTCTATGTACATGTCAGCTGTATCAATCACAATGCTGATAACTTAAGGAAATGCTCAAAAGAAGCCTTCCTTTTAAAGGAGCACATGGTGCCATCTATTCTGGATAGCAAAGACCAGTATGGCAGTCTACAAAGTGTTCTTAGAGGGGAAAAAAGTATTTGAATCATCAATTGAATGAAATACATTTCAACTTAAGATACTTTGTCATGGGCTTCCTTTTTAAAAGCATGTTTATGGGGTAGTTAGAACAATAGGCCAGGGAATCAGGACCTTGGGTCTCAGATATTTATGAGCTGTGTGACCCTGGGCAAGTCACTTAACCCCATCTGCTTAGTCTTTACTGCTCTTTTGCCTTGGAACTGATACTCTCAATTCTAAGACAGGAGGTAAGGGTTTAAAAAAAAAACATTCTTAAGACTGGTAATTTTGCACCACAGAATTGTTTGTTAAAAGCAGAGGAAGAGAGAAAATATAGAAATCCTGTTTACTTCCCCTATATGAAAGTTGGGGCAGCAGTGATTGTTCTCTTGCTGAGGACAGCTAAACCTGGTACCCAAAGTCAGGTGATGAATCTTAAATGGTATCAGTCATTCAAGATCAGAATTAAGTTCCTCTCTGTGGCTGTTGCTTTCCTGCCATGTTGTGTGTTGGGAAATCAAGAACAAAAATTTGGATTTCCTGCGGTGCGCTGCAATGACACCATCACCCCGTGGGAAGTGAGGGTTACCTTTTGAGAACAAAATGGCATCTGGGCAAAATTCAAGATGAAATTCCAAACTATGTGAGGTTTTTAAAGTATCAAGATGGACCTGTTGGGTCTCTGAACAAATTCTAGCCATGACCATTGACCAAGTGTGCTGGTAAGAATATCCCGACAGAATAGTTTGTTGTTTTACAATGTGCTTTTCTCCTAACAAGTACTGAGGCAGGAAGTGCAACAACCTTCATTTTAAAATAAGGGAACTGAGGCCAAGAGTGAGTCATGCCCTACAGAGCCAAGACTCAAACCCATATCTTTCTGTTCCGCAGACCATGTTGTGGCCACATGCCAGGGGAGGTCATTCCATCCTTGTACTCCTTAGAGTCTTCTCTACAGCAATTTACATCAGTTTATGGGGAGGTGGTAGGTGCCACCCTGCTGATCAAGGTCCAGGGGCAGTTATTAGTAGACACCCTCTACCTCCAGAGGCCAGTGTCCAATGCAGGGGCAGCAGTCAGCAATGGGCAGGAAAAGGGCTGAGGACAGGCATTGGGTAAAAGATCATCCTTTCCCATCACTGGGGAAGTTTGGTAGAGAGAATTTCTGCTCAAAAAGTCTTTTCCTTCCTCACATACATGTAGTATTTCCTTTTCTTGCTGCCCATCCAGCATCCACCCCAAAGAGGGCACTCTTGAGGATGCCTCCTGCCCCAACAAATCTTTTTCCATTTCTTACCTCTTTCTTTGTGGCCAAGTGGCCCAGAGCCCCTGTGGGAATCTGCCTGGCACAGTAGAGTGACTTTTGGAAGCATCAGAAAGGCAGGGGTTTCTGTGTCAGCTCTGCTACTCATTAAGTAATTATAAGACAATGACCAGAATATTCCCAGCCCCCACAACATGCTGGGTACTATGCTGAGCACTTCATAAATACCTCCTTTGGTCCTCACAGCAATCCTGTGAGAGAGGTACAGTCTGCACCCCTATTTTAAGTTGAGGAAACTGAGGCCAATAGAGGTGAAGTGCCTTGCCCCAGGTCACACATCCTAAGGATCTGGGGCAAGATCAGATCTCAGCTCTTCTTGACTTCAGGCCCAGCTGCCCTATTCCTGTGCGATCCACAGGCAAAATCACTTTCCCTTTCTGGTCTTTAGGGTCCTCTATAGAAGGAGATTTTTGGGTGAGGCAGTCTCTAAGGGCCACTTGCTGCCCTTAGGGCTGCGTCAAGGCATCTTTATTAAATTCTGCCAACAAACTTAGTGAAATATCTATGCCTTACAAAAGCCTTTTTGGCCTCTGTCTCACTGAACTTTCGTCCTTCTCTCTGGTTGTCAAACTACTAAATGCAGGCCATCTCTGGGGAGTTGGCTGGTTGAAGTGACCCCCCACTCCCACAAATGAGCACCGCTGGAACCCAGAGCTCCCGAGTCACTGCTGCTTCTGGTCAGGTGCTATTTTTCTTCATACCCTTCCAGAAGGGCTGTGCCCGCCCTGCCAACTCCCTCTTGGGCTCTGATTGGATACCTCTTTCAGCCCTGTGTTTGCTATCTTTTCAGCCCATTTCTTGCAGTCCCGGCTGGTTATTGGCTGCAGTCTCCTTGCCCCCCTGCGGGTTTCCTGTGCATCTTTGATGAACTACAATCTGATTCTTCCCAGCCTGTGGGTATCATGCATCTGGGCTGCAGAGCACCCTGCGAGATGTGAGAACAATGACAAGGAGAGCGCAGGGGTTGGGGGAGAGGAGGAAGCCCAATTTCTAACAAGCAATTCAGTCTTCTCTTTCTTTGCTCAAGCTAAGGAAGATATCACCCAGATTACAATACAGGCAATCTCTAACACACTCACTACTCCCCTGCAAAACCTCCTTCCCACACAGGTTTCCAACCATTGGCGTACTATAATCTGAGTAATAGTCTTTATTTATGCAGTTGGTTCTCACGTGGTTGCTGGGTTGGCCTCTTTTTAAATGACCATGGATTTTTCTTAAACCCTTACCTCCTGTTTTAAAATCAGTACTGTGTATTGGTTCCAAGGCAGAAGAGCCACAGTGGGGGTTAAGCGACTTGCTCAGGGTCACTAGGCTAGGAAATGTCTGATGTCACTTTTTAAACCAGGCCTTTCCATCTCCAGGCTTGACTCTCCATCGGCTGAGCCATCTCACTGCCCCAGTCATGGTTTTTATTTAGGACTCTTAAGTGTAATCATCACAACTAGGAATTATGTGGAGAACCTCACTATCTTTGAGAATCCTTCCATTTTGGTTAATGAACACACACTGAGGACCAATGCACAAGTTATCTTTGCACCTGCCAAGGAATTTGTGTGAGCTTAATATATGAATGGAAGTTACTTTGTTAGGAATATTTTGCTTTTGTTAAATGCTTTTAAAAAAATTTACAAATGAAAGTTCCAGTATAGCCTTGCATTCATTTTTTTAGTCAATTGTATCACTAAGGATGCCATCTGCTGTAGAAAATTCTTCATCAATACCTGTGTGCACCAGTCAAAAATCTTACAAATATTTTACAAAATAGAGAAAAAAGACAAATGGTTCAACAGTTGCTAATGTTTTATGGGTCGTCTTTCTTTTGTAATAATACCAACTATGACTTACTGGACTAAAAATCCAACTCATAATATTTTTAAAGAAAAAGCTCCTAAAAGTCCATTTGAGAACAAAGTACATTGGTTTAGAATGTCACTTCTAACAAGCTTTATGACATTCATTACAACAAAGCATAGCAGTGACCAACCAAAGGTTAGTGGTCTCAGTTAAGACACCATTTACTTCCCAGGAACTCATTTCCTACCTTCAGATAATGATAAGGGTTGTTGAGTGCAGTATGAAGAGCAATTCGGGGAGCAGCGTTCAAGTGCTCACGCAGTGTGTGAGCCCCAGTAAAATATACCACCTCATACAGCGTCTGTGTGTCAGGAGGGAACAGGTATTTTCTGAAATAGTCAAATTGAGACACCAATTTTTAGAGAAGTAGTTTTCTACATCAAAAAGTCTCTCAAATTGCTATTATTGATCAGTTTACTGTTTTTAAAAATTAAAAACAGAATGCAAGCTAACTCTGTATTGCTTATCTTTTTGGGGGTTAGAGAAGGGGAAACAGGATCTCAAAGGCCATTAAATTCTGACCTTCCATCCCATTTTACAGATGAGGAAACTGATACCCAAAGAAGTAAAATGTTTTACCCAAATTCACAAGTGGAAATAATTGTCTTTTAAGTAAGACTTCATGTTTTTAAGGAAAACAAACATAAAATGTTCATTTTTAAATGAAGTCTCTAGGAGAAAAATGACACATGTAGTTTAGTCCAAAACCTTAAAATCTTTTTTTTTTCTTCAAAAGACATGTGCTAAATGAATTCAAATACATTTTCACAAAGTAAACATTTAACTCATTTCTTGCTGAAGATATATATCAATTCTTTGAATGAAATTTTTTTCAAATCACAATCTCAGGCAAACTAGAGTTTATATGAGCTGTACTAAGGAAATCACATACCAGGGTTTTTCATGTAGTAGAATAATATTTTAGATTTAAATTTAAAAAATTTTAAATGATTTAGAGAAAAATGTATGGTCTTAGATCATTGCAGACAAGAATCGTTTAGTTTTTAAATAAATGTTTAAAAATGTAAACAACTGAGCCACATTTTAGGTATCCCTGTACCCCCAACTAAGCTGGATAGCAGGAAAATGCCAACAAAGTATTATTTTTTTTTTGCAGTTCAAAAATTATTATTATTGTTGTTAGCTGAATTGAATTTTTATTTTATTTTTGCATTCATTTGGGACCCCTTTATTTACTTATTATTTATTCATTCATTCATTCATTTATTTAATTAATTTTATTTTATTTAATTAGATGATTTAGAATAATTTTCCATGGTTACAAGACTCATGTTCCTTCCCTCCCCTTCCCCTATCTCTCTCCCATATATGGTGCACAATTCCACTGGGTTTAACATGTGTCATTGATCAAGACCCATTTCCTTATTATTAGTATTTGCACTAGGGTGATCTTTTATTAGAGTTCACTTTCCCAGTCATAGTCCCACCGATCCATGTGATCAAGTGGTTGTTTTTTTTCCTGTGTTTCTTTTCCCACAGTTCTTCCTCTGGATGTGGATAGTGTTCTTTCTCATAAGTCCCTCCAAATAGTTCTAGATCACTGCATTGCTACTAGTAGAGAAGTCCATTATATTCAATTGTACCACAGTGTATCAGTCTCTGTGTATAATGTTCTCCTGGTTCTGCTCCTTTCACTCTGCATCAGTTCCTGTAGGTCATTCCAGTTCACATGGAATTCCTCCAATTTATTATTTCTTTGAGCACATAGTATTCCATCACCAGCATATACTGCAATTTGTTCAGTTATTCCTGAACAGTCCTGTTCAGTTATTGAAGGGCATCCCCTCATTTTCAACTTTTTGCCACCAAAAACTGTGCGGCTATGAATATTCTTATAGAAGTCTTTTTTCCTCATTATCTCTTTGGGGTACAAACCCAGCAGTTCAATGGCTGGATGAAAGGGCAGACAGTCTTTTATTGCCCTTTGGGCATAGTTTCAAATTGCCCTCCAGAATGGTTGGATCAATTCACAACTCCACCAGCATTGAATTAATGTCCCAATTTTGCCACATCCTCTCCAACATTCACTACTTTCCATAGCTGTCATGTTAGCCAATCTGCTAGGTGTGAGGTGATACCTCAGAGTTGTTTTGATTTGCATTTCTCTGATTATAAAAGATTTAGAACACTTTTTCATGTGCTTATTAATAGTTTTGATTTCTTTATCTGAAAATTGCCTATTCATGTCCCTTGCCCATTTATCAATTGGAGAATGGCTTGATTTTTTGTACAATTGATTCAGCTCTTTATAAATTTGAGTAATTAGACCTTTGTCAGAGGTTTTTGTAATGAAGATTGTTTCCCAATTTGTTCCTTCCCTTCTAATTTTGACTGCATTGGTTTTGTTTGTACAAACAGTCATTTAAAAACATTTTAAAGTCATTTAAAAAGTCATTTAAAAACACATTTGGCAAATGTACATATTGGTTAGGCTGTGCCAAGATATGAATGTTACTCCAGTCTGAGCAGACTAGAGAGGCTATCTATCACAGGGCCTAAGCTGGAAGGAAATAAGAGAGGTGCACACAGATAGACCAGAGGGCAATGTAACAAAAGGTCATGTTTCCTAACTTGTTTAAAGAATTAAAAACACATCCCTTCTTAAAGAAAGATCATGGGTCTTGTTCAATCCTATGAGCAAGTGGGAAATATTCTGGCCCCATGAAACACTTCTATCAGTTTCTTTCCAGAAGACAAGCAGCATCTGGATCCCTAATGCAGGGCCCTTTCCCCTGATCTTTAACTTCCTTCACCTGTGCTTGAGGCCAGAGGAATGACTACCAGTGGATTAAAGCTAAGATGGTAGTAGAGATGTTTTTAGTATTCTAAGCTGGAAGCTTGAATGAATTTTCCCATAGAAATACTTGTAAAATGATGGTTGATTTCTGTTAATACTGTACAAAAGTGGTTAAATTTTGTGACTACTTTGCACTAGTAAGCCTTCATTAAATATATGAATAGATAACATGGCCTCCATTCACCACTGTACAGTCACCTACTAGGTGACTTTCTGACCACTTCTTCTTTCTGTTTTTTTCCAATGCCTGTTTACCTTTACTATTATCTTTCGTTTCTTAATTTCTCCCTTTCTTTTCTGTATATAAACTAATTTCTCTTCCCTAAACCACTTTAATCCTGCATGTAATCAATTATACCTATTATGATCCTTCCTCTAACTCTGATATTCCTTTTCCATTTTTGACTCCCTAGGGTTTCCATTCTTCATCATCTTCATATCTTCAGCCTCAGTTATTTCTCTCCTAATCTAGTTGTCCAATGCTGACCATCCACTATCAATTCATGCTATTTACCTTCAATTAAGTATCACCATTGCATGCCAATTCTTTTCTCTTGATACACAATTAAATTCCTCATACTCTCCCTTTCTCTTTTCAAGAACAAAACTCCTTCATTCCCCCACTTCATTCTCAGCAGATGTCCTCAACTCCAACTCCCATTTTACAGAAATAAGAAAGGCTGTCTAAATTAAACTGTGCCAGCTCCTTAAGGCTAAAACTCTCATTGGTCACCCACATTCTTGATTCTATCTCTTCCAATGCCCTTGTTTTGTTTCATCAATCATCCACCTGCACCCTTATGTATGGTTTGTTTCTGCCTTATGTATCTTTTCCTTTAACTTAACAATGTTATTGGGTCTTCTCTATCTTTAAGAACAAACACATAACACACCCTCCCTCAACCCTGACCTCCACTCAAGCTACAATTTTATCTGGTAGCCTTTAAACATCATCTAACCTCATTCCTCTTCTGAACATCACTCTTTCTGCCATGTCCAGTTATTCCTTGTTTTTATTAACCCCAGTCAAGCTGAGCCTCTGTAAAACCTCTCAAGCCTACCTCCAACTCTCTGCTAATGTGGCCACTTCCATGGCCTCATTCAGTCCTTTACTTCCTTTTACATTTGATTATCACAGCAGCCTTCCAATTGGTTTTCCTGCCTTAGTTCTCTGCCCTGGTCCTCCAATCTATCCTCAACACAGTTACTAAAGTGACATTACTAAAGCAAAGGTTTCTGTCTCCTGATCAAAGGTCTCAGTACACTCCAGTGGCTCTTCACTACATCTTGAATAAAATATATATTTTTTTGACATTTAAAGCTGTTTACAATATGTCTTCCTTCTTCTTTCATGCCTTATTATACATTACTCATCTTCAAGCACTTCTGTTCTGGCTAAGCTGAACTACTTGCTGCAGTTCATGCATTGTTTTCCAGCTCCTGTCACTGACTGCACAGGTTATCTGCCTGGAAGGGGACTCTCCTCTCACTTCTGCCTCTCAGAATCACAAGTTTCCTTCAAAGAATCACAAGTTTCCTTCAAAGCTCAGTGCAAACACCTTCTACACCAAGTCTTTCCGTATGCTCCCAACAAACTACTTTGTATTTATATTACCTAAAAAATTTTATACACCTTCTGATAGAATTTAAGCTACTTGAGGTCAGGAACTATTTAATTTTTGTTTTTGTAACTCTAGTATCTAGCATAAGCATTTACTAAAAATTGACTGAAGTGTTGAAACTGAGGATTTCTTACGATTTTGTACTCTGCCCTCCTTCTTTCTCTATTCTTTTACCTTTGGTCATCTTATCTATTCCCAATGCTATGATGATTAGTTATTTCTATACAAATTTTGACTCTAACAAAAAATTCCTCAAAGTGCCAGTCCCCCATCTATAACTTCTTACAAAATAGTGATTCCTGGGTCCCACTAGCACTTCAAGCTTAAAATATCCCAAATGGACTAAATCATTTCACTCCATTTCCCACTTTCCCCACCTCTCCCAAACCTGCTTCCCCCCCCTCCCCCCCCGCCTTTGCTTTTGATAGTATCACCAATCTCCTAGTCAACCAGTGTATTAACTTTGGAGTAATTCAGAACTGTTCCTTTTCTACACTTCTTAACATCAGTTGCTACCTTCTCTTGATTCTGCCTCTATGTTGTCTCTTGAGTCCATCTCCTCCTCTAATCCCATTTCATTCACCCTAGTTCAGGCCCAAATTCCCATAAGAACTTCCTATCTGGATTTCTTCCTTCCTATCTATCCTTTGTGTAATCCACCATGCACACCACTGCCAGAATCAGCTTCCTAATAATGTGCTATTCTGAACATTTCACTGGTCCACATCAAAAATGTTCAATAGTTTCCCAGTAAATCAAATACAATCTCTTACATCTCTCTCTCTCTCTCTCTCTCTCTCTCTCTTCTCTCTCTCTCTCTCTCTCTCTCTCTCTCTCTCTCTCTCTCTCTCTCTCTCTCTCTCTCTCTCTCTCTCTCTCTCTCTCTCTCTCTCTCTCTCTCTCTCTCTCTCTCTCTCTCTCTCTCTCTCTCTCTCTCTCTCTCTCTCCTCTCTCTCTCTCTCTCTCTCTCTCTCTCTCTCTCTCTCTCTCTCTCTCTCTCTCTCTCTCTCCCTCTCTACCTCTGCTTGTCTATCACCATATCTCCCCCCTTCCCCCTTGTTTTTTATATAAACATCAGTTCAAGTGCTAGGCAATGGGGTTAAATGACTCCCCAAGGGTCACACAGCTAGAAAGTGTCTGAGGCCACATGTGATCCCAGGACTTCCTGTCTCTAGACCTGGCTCTCCATCTACTAAGCCCCCTAGCTGCCCTAGTACAAACTCTCAAGACTGTCCAAAATCTCCAATTTATCTTTCTAGCCTTATCTTAGGCTACTTTCTTTATCTGCCAAACTAGAGTCCTTCCCACCTTTGTTTCTCACACTTCCCTTCACAAACTTTGGTCACACAGTCATCATTGTGAACTCTCTGCTCTCCTGCATGCCCCGCCCCCAATTTCCTATCTCCATCAGCTGAAAATCCCTCCTTCCTCTCAAGTACCCTCATCTCCTCTTTCATAGCCTTCATCCAGTGAAACAACTCTTGTGGAGAAGCCAGCTATTCCAACAACTACAAGTCCCAGGGCAGATGAGCCAGCCTCACTAAGCTACAAAGGTGCCCTCCCTAGTGGAGAGACCGGATGGTATTGCCTAGCAACCATCAGCATACTACCCCCATCCTGTCCATCACCTCCCTGCAGACTACATAGCCCAGGACTCTGAGTTTGAGTGCCCCCAGAACCACAGTCTGTCTTCAAGCCTAGCCCTCTGAGCCATCCCGAAGAGGAGAAAACAGTGTTCATGGGAGATCTATCTTCCTTATCGTCACTCCTGACAACTGTTGGCTATCACCCACAGGCAAAAAGGCACAGGAGCTCTGGGAGAGGGAGCACACCCCAGACTTCCAACCTGGCCGTCATGATTATTACCTAGGGTCCCCACCTGCTAACTGCCAGTCAACTGCTGCCTCCAGGCAGTCAGGTCTCCTACAGGAGGGACAAGAGACAGCACATGCCAGGCAAACCACCGCCACCACCCTATGATTCTTCTCTCTTCCTCTGCAGATTCTTAGGGAGACAGTCCAGGGCCCTGGATCCAAGAGCCTTAGGAACAGTGATGCTCACAAGCCAAGTGTCTTCAGCCATTGTACTGAGAAACAACTCCAAAGGAGATGCAGTCTGCAAACCTCTTCCTTCTATACTACAGTCCACAGACACAAAATACTCAAAAAGAAAGTCTTAGCACCAAAATCCTTGGTCTTATCAAATGGTTCAACATCAGAAACCATTTTTGTGCATTTATCAAAGCAAATGACATTAAGGAAGAGTCATGATGAGCACCTGCTCTGTCACTGCACATGAAGGACCATGGGACTCTTCTATCTCCCATGTGTCTAAAGCTTCCATATGCATTGTCCCCATTAGAATAGGAGCACCCAGGGAGCAAGGACCTTCTTCCTTTTCTGTCTCCTCAGCACTTAGTACAGAGGAGACACTTCATAAATGCTTCATTCATTTGTGAAGTCTCTCCTAACCATTCCAGCTGAAAAATGCTCTCTCACTACTTACATTTCTCATAGTACTTACTTGTTGGATTGTGCTGTGTACTTTCCAGTCTGCCTTACAAAATGCCAATTTGTGAACCTGTATATTTGCTCCAATTAGCCTAGGTGCTGTTTGAGAGTATAACTTGGATGCCTTTTGAATCCCAAATGGCTAGCACAGACAGGTGTTTAATAAATGTTTATTGGATTGATTTAAATCAAATAACATTGTTTCTAAGGAAAATGCATTCTAAGGCCCAAAAACTGACTTTAAGGAGAACTATAAGAATAAACATATATTCTCAAGTTGATTAATATTACTTAAAATTTACCAAGACCAGATAGATAGCACAGTAGTTAGAATGCTGAGCCTAAAGACAGGATGGCCTGAATTCAAATCCTGCCTCAGACACTTACTAGTATGTGATCCTGGGCAAGTCATGTATCTGTCTCAACTTCCTTAGCTGCAAAATGGAGATAATAGCACCCACCTTCCAGGGTTGCTGTAAGGATCAAATGTCATATTTGTAAAGTACTTAGCACTGTGCCTAAGCACATAGTAGGCAATTAATGCTTATGTCTTCCTACTTTCTCACCAGCCCTCCCTGATCCAATCTGGTTATCCTGATGAAATCTTTCATTACTCAATAACTGTTTTTCTGATTTCACATAACTGAAGGGATATGATCTCAAAGTAGGACTCTATAATCAAATTCTCTTTTGCATTTTTTCCCTTCTGCCTCTATGTGCTTTTTTTCCACTTCCAAACTCATTACTCAAAGCTGCCACTGAGAGAACTTTAAATTAGAATTTGCATTTTGTTGAAGTGCATGCATATAGCAAGTTAGTGGAAAAATGACACCCACATAGCCAGCTATAGTAAATGTGAGAATTTCAGAAATTCAAGGTTATCCCCTAAAAAGATGTGTTACTTTCAATCATGCTTGGGTCACCATCAAACCCTCTCCATTTGTAAAATTTCCACTTTTAGCATATGGTATTGAAGTAATTTATCTCCTAGGCACAAGGGAGATTTTCTGTTATTCTCAAATAAACAACATCATAGGAAAGATCAAGTGTTTGTCTTTAGTGTGCCTGAGTTCAACTGCAGCAGTTGAAACAACCAAAAGAAACAAAAAATATACATCAGAATTTCTTTTTGCCCAGCTGCAGAAAATAACTTGGGTGGGAATACGCCACTACAACTCTGTCTTTAAGTGAAAATAGTTGATGGATGTTCTCAAAAGCTGCCTGGAATTGGGTAGCTATAATACGTGTTTATTCAGGTCAGAATTCTGTCAAGGATATGCAGCTTGAAGGATTTTCCTTACAAGAGATGCTGAAAATATTGGACTTTACTTAGCACCATCAAAAACTGGGAATTGAAGGATTATTATTATTATTTTTTAAAACCCTCACCTTCTGTTTTGGAGCCAATACACAGTATTGGCTCCAAGGCAGAAGAGTGGTAAGGGCTAGGCAATGGGAGTCAAGGAACTTGCCCAGGGTCACACAGTTGGGAAGTGTCTGAGGCCAGATTTGAACCTAGGACCTCCCATCTCTAGACCTGGCTCCCAATCCACTGAGATACCCAACTGCCCCCAGGATTACAATACCAATAATTTTACATGTAGTCATTTCTACTCCCAACTTGATTTTCTACTAAAAAGTAGTTTCAGACAGGTTGTGAGTCTTTTCTTTTTGACTTTATTTCTGTATTATTTATGGAGTAGTGTGAACTACTACAGACTTGTGGGATAGAAATTTTTGAACCCTAATACAAGGACCTATTATGAAATTATTCTTGCTTACTCAACATTTTATATACATATATTTTGGTATTTTTATTCTGATTTTGAATTTTTTTCTTTCTCCCAAAAGTTTAACTTTCTTATATATTTTTTTCTTTATACTTTTGAGGTTTTGTTTTTTTTTTCCTCTTCTTTTGATAATTAACTCTCATACCCTATAACTCAACATTGCATCCTGAGCTGAACTGGATATTTCTTAACACCCATTTCAAGGGGGAGGGGATTTTATTTTAATAAAAATCCAAGATTTTGAATTTTTGTTCAAGAAAAGATCTTCAAGGAAGAAGTTTGCCAACTCCTAAATCCAGAGAATAAACTGTTGCAGAAAGATGCCAGAAAACCTACACTACATACAAAGAAGATCAAGAATGAACTTTGGGTGTGGTTGATTGAACTGAAGTTTGATTGAACATTTATTTGAATGTATACATCTATGCCAAAAGGGGACTGCCCCTAATTTGACTTTTTGTCAATGTGCCTAGGAAAACATTGGTTTTGCTTTCTCTCTTTTCTATTCCTCCCTAACTATTGTAATTTCCTCTTATAAATTGAATATTGTATATATCTGTAGTTAGAAGTGCTTTAGGACTACAAGATGATTATGTTAAATGATCAATGGGGAGACTAGTCTCCCAATGATCATCACGGGGGATTGTGAACTTTAAAACTACTCCACCCTACTCAGACTGTACTTTAGAAGATTTGATTTAGCTATTTTCTGATTGTAACAATGGAGATACTTGGTCTAACAGAATCAGGAACGTCTTGGGAACTTTACATTGCTCCACCCTACTTAGTCTAACAAGGTCAGGAATGTCTGCACCCATACTTAAGGATTAAGTATCTAGGAGGATGGCCTTTGATAGACATGTGCAAAAAAAGATGACAGACCCCTGGGCTGTCCTAAGTCAAGCTAAGCTACCATTGGTACAGATAAGATGCAGGAAAGTGACATAAAACCGTCTATATAGGACATGTCACTCCCTCTCTTGGCTCTCTTTCCCCGGAGAGGTGGATCTAGCTGATCATTTCCTGTGAGCAGCCTGGGCGCCAGTTCGATCCT